>NC_091464.1:99963883-100263883 GCF_027789765.1 Dendropsophus ebraccatus | reverse complement strand
TGGGGGTGCAACGCAGCCACTGGGGGTGCAACGCAGCCACTGGGGGTGCAACGCAGCCACTGGGGGTGCAACGCAGCCACTGGGGGTGCAACGCAGCCACTGGGGGTGCAACGCAGCCACTGGGGGTGCAACGCAGCCACTGGGGGTGAAACGCAGCCACTGGGGGTGAAACGCAGCCACTGATGATGTAATACAGCCACTGGTGATGTAATACAGCCACTGGTGATGTAACACAGCCACTGATGATGTAATACAGCCACTGATGATGTAATACAGCCACTGATGATGTAATATAGCCACTGATGATGTAATACAGCCACTGATGATGTAACACAGCCACTGATGATGTAATATAGCCACTGGTGACGTAATACAGCCACTGGTGACGTAATACAGCCACTGATGATGTAATACAGCCTCAGGAGCCGCCAGTCACACTTAGAGGAGCTGATAAGCATATGTAATAGTAAGTGCAGTAACTGTATTACATAGATTGTGTTATACAATTCATAGAGAATAACCTGCATCCAGCGACCTAAGAGAACTGGGTATTAGATATAATAGTGAGATATTCAGAGCACAGGGCGCAGTCAGACCAATTATACCAAACAATACAAAATAGGAGAACCAACTTTGGAGCTTTTCTTACTCCAGTCAGGCTACAAGAACATGGGGTCTGTATCATTACAATGCATATTAACCCTGTAATACTTGCATCCTTACCAGGGTACTGAAAGTAAGCATATAGGCCAATGCCGACACAGATCATGTCCACAATACAGCAACGGCACCTCGGCTAAATACGAGGATCAGAGATGGTAATCCTGCCTATCGTGTGTCTAAAGTATCATGTATCCAAGCACTCAATCTATACAAATACGGAGGCAGCACCATGTGATACACACACACACACACACCATGTGATAATGGGGCATTAGACATAGATCATATACCAATAGGTGTCCTATCCTAATGCTAGCTCATTATGTCACACAATAAAACATATCTATCCAAACAGCGTCATATAACATAATAACATATACACATCAAATCTCATCATCCCATGCTAAAATATGCGGGATACACAACATAGTATATACAGGTTCAAATACCCGCTCATATCCCTTGCCATGTGGCACCACTATGGCATACACTGCAACGTCTTATCACCATATACCATACAATTATAGCTGCACATAGGGCACGGCATTAGAATAAAGACACGTGATCTCCACCCATGTGCCTAAAATATCACTTATCAAACACTGTATAATACACACAGGCCTAGATATGCCAAAATATAGTGTGTATGGGCACATATGCCACATCGTGACCATTATTACCACATAATGTAATGACACAAAAAACAACATAGTATGAACGCATAGAAAGCGTACCACAGCAAGGGAGTCCCAACGGAGGAATCTGGATTAGGAATATAGAGATTCAGGCTGCCCATGTGATAACTTGTGTCCTATGGGTATACGTGACCACAATAACTAAGGGGTATAACACCCATATTCAACACGTGATGGTAATCGTATAGCAGAACCGCATCTATAATAGATACTTGATGGTGATGATCTTATAGCAGAACCGCATCCGTAATAGATACATGATGGTAATCGTATAGCAGAACCGCATCTATAATAGATACATGATGGTGATCGTATAGCAGAACCGCATCTATAATAGATACATGATGGTGATGATCTTATAGTAGAACCGCATCCGTAATAGATACATGATGGTAATCGTATAGCAGAACAGCATCTGTAATAGATACATGATGGTGATCGTATAGCAGAACCGCATCCGTAATAGATACATGATGGTGATGATCTTATAGTAGAACCGCATCCGTAATAGATACATGATGGTGATCTTATAGCAGAACCGCATCCGTAATAGATACATGATGGTGATCTTATAGCAGAACCGCATCCGTAATAGATACATGATGGTGATCGTATAGCAGAACCGCATCCGTAATAGATACATGATGGTGATCGTATAGCAGAACCGCATCCGTAATAGATACATGATGGTGATGATCGTATAGCAGAACCGCATCCGTAATAGATACATGATGGTAATCGTATAGCAGAACCGCATCCGTAATAGATACATGATGATGATCGTATAGCAGAACCGCATCCGTAATAGATACATGATGGTGATGATCGTATAGCAGAACCGCATCCGTAATAGATACATGATGGTAATCGTATAGCAGAACCGCATCCGTAATAGATACATGATGGTGATGATCGTATAGCAGAACCGCATCTATAATAGATACATGATGGTAATCGTATAGCAGAACCGCATCCGTAATAGATACATGATGGTGATGATCGTATAGTAGAACCGCATCCACAATAGATACATGATGGTAATCGTATAGCAGAACCGCATCCGTAATAGATACATGATGGTAATCGTATAGCAGAACCGCATCCGTAATAGATACATGATGGTGATGATCGTATAGCAGAACCGCATCCGTAATAGATACATGATGGTGATCGTATAGCAGAACCGCATCCGTAATAGATACATGATGGTAATCGTATAGTAGAACCTCATCTACAATAGATACATGATGGTGATGATCGTATAGCGGATGTAGCGTGGTATCTATTGCACCTCCCTGGTCTTACTGCTCCTGGTTGGTAATTGTACATATTTTGTGTATTGTTATTTGCTATGGAATAGAGATTTTCTTGATGTGCTACCTTTCATGTGAACATGTTTTTTTTCGCATTGGTTTAGCACTCAGGTTTATATGGTGGTGCCCACTATTTTCTTAGCTTGGTCACCAATGACCAATATCTATCCACCGATACACAGCTAATACTATATGCAGATAATAAATCTACCATGTCCCTACTCACCATGCTCAGGACAGCGAACCTTCTCCATTATGTCAGCAAGGCGATTCAGGGGTGCTCTGCAAGAAACAACATACAGATAACAGCAGGGGCAGGGTTGGAGGCGGGTAACAGTACAGGTATAGACTATGAGCTCCTGCTACTTGAATAGATAGGACGTAGTGCGGATACCTGCAGACAACACGTACGTCACATGACACCAGACAATGTGCCCCACAACTCACTTTCTCTCTGGACTATGCAGGAGGGCACACCACACACAAACACAGGAGGGCATCACTTCTCACACATCAGTGCCGAACCAGATTATTACTGTACAATACTGACTACACACACTTTATACAGACGCTTCCCTAAAGTTCGGGGAAATAACTGTGCCTGACCGCAGAGTAGCCTGTTCAACAACTGATAGAAGCCCGGACCCCTCTCTTAGAGCGGCACAGTCCCTTAACTTCACCTACCAGACACCACTCTGTGACACCATGCCCCTCCACATTCCTATATGTTATATCGTCATAGGAACTTACCCAGATTGGGAGCTAAAGGTCCTTATGTAGCAGAACAATTTGTGTATGGCGATGTAGCAGAGGTGTGCGTTTGTGTATGTTGATATAGAAGCACTGTGTGTGTTGGTGGCATGTATGTCGTAGTTTGTTGCGGCTATTGATTGCTCAGCCTGCAGCTGTTTTTTATTTCCCTATATTGCTACAATGTGATACTAGCTCACCATATCATAAGTGTACCAACGTGCTAGTGCTTTATAGACGGGCCAGCGTGCTAGTGCTTTATATGCGGGCCAGCGTGCTAGTGCTTTATACGCGGACCAGTGTGCTAGTGCTTTACAGGCGGGCCAGCGAGCTAGTGCTTTATACGCGGGCCAGCGAGCTAATGCTTTACAGGCGGGCCAGCGTGCTAGTGCTTTATACGCGGGCCAGCGTGCTAGTGCTTTACAGGGGGGCCAGCGAGCTAATGCTTTACAGGCGGGCCAGCGTGCTAGTGCTTTACAGGCGGGCCAGCGAGCTAATGCTTTACAGGCGGGCCAGCGAGCTAGTGCTTTATACGCGGGCCAGCGTGCTAGTGCTTTACAGGCGGGCCAGCGTGCTAGTGCTTTACAGGGGGGCCAGCGAGCTAGTGCTTTATACGCGGGCCAGTGAGCTAATGCTTTACAGGCGGGCCAGCGAACTAGTGCTTTATACGCGGGCCAGCGAGCTAATGCTTTATACGCGGGTCAGCGAGCTAGTGCTTTATACGCGGGTCAGCGAGCTAATGCTTTACAGGCGGGCCAGCGAACTAGTGCTTTACAGGCGGGCCAGCGAGCTAGTGCTTTATACGCGGGCCAGCGAACTAGTGCTTTATATTTATACGTAGGCATTTTCCTGGATGGGGGAGGGGGGGTTATCTCTCAATTTTCCAGTTCGGTTTGTTTGGTATGTCTATGCAGCACAGTGTGGTATGTAATATAGTGGCTGATAGGTTAGACAGAGGACAGAACATTGAGGTGGAAGAAGAAGGGTCCTGTGGGGGGAGGATAAGAGCAGTGGATAGGGGGAAGGGTCCTGTGGGGGGGAGGATAAGAGCAGTGGATAAGGAGAAGGGTCCTGTGGGGGGAGGATAAGACCAGTGGATAGGGAGAAGGGTCCTGTGGGGGGAGGATAAGACCAGTGGATAGGGAGAAGGGTCCTGTGGAGGAGGATAAGAGCAGTGGATAGGGAGAAGGGTCCTGTGGAGGAGGATAAGAGCAGTGGATAGGGAGAAGGGTCCTGTGGGGGAGGATAAGAGCAGTGGATAGGGAGAAGGGTCCTGTGGGGGGGGGGGGGGGGAGGATAAGAGCAGTGGATAGGGAGAAGGGTCCTGTGGAGGAGGATAAGAGCAGTGGATAGGGAGAAGGGTCCTGTGGGGGGAGGATAAGAGCAGTGGATAGGGAGAAGGGTCCTGTGGGGGAGGATAAGAGCAGTGGATAGGGAGAAGGGTCCTGTGGGGGGAGGATAAGAGCAGTGGATAGGGAGAAGGGTCCTGTGGGGGGAGGATAAGAGCAGTGGATAAGGAGAAGGGTCCTGTGGGGGGAGGATAAGAGCAGTGGATAGGGAGAAGGGTCCTGTGGGGGAGGATAAGAGCAGTGGATAGGGAGAAGGGTCCTGTGGGGGGAGGATAAGAGCAGTGGATAAGGAGAAGGGTCCTGTGGGGGGAGGATAAGACCAGTGGATAGGGAGAAGGGTCCTGTGGGGGGAGGATAAGAGCAGTGGATAGGGAGAAGGGTCCTGTGGGGGGAGGATAAGAGCAGTGGATAAGGAGAAGGGTCCTGTGGGGGGAGGATAAGAGCAGTGGATAGGGAGAAGGGTCCTGTGGGGGGAGGATAAGAGCAGTGGATAAGGAGAAGGGTCCTGTGGGGGGAGGGGGAGGATAAGAGCAGTGGATAGGGAGAAGGGTCCTGTGGGGGGAGGATAAGAGCAGTGGATAGGGAGAAGGGTCCTGTGGGGGAAGATAAGAGCAGTGGATAGGGAGAAGGGTCCTGTGGGGGAGGATAAGAGCAGTGGATAAGGAGAAGGGTCCTGTGGGGGGAGGGGGAGGATAAGAGCAGTGGATAGGGAGAAGGGTCCTGTGGGGGGGGGGGGGGGAGGATAAGAGCAGTGGATAGGGAGAAGGGTCCTGTGGGGGAGGATAAGAGAAGTGGATAGGGAGAAGGGTCCTGTGGGGGGAGGATAAGAGCAGTGGATAGGGAGAAGGGTCCTGTGGGGGGAGGATAAGAGCAGTGGATAGGGAGAAGAGTCCTGTGGGGGAGGATAAGAGCAGTGGATAGGGAGAAGGGTCCTGTGGGGGAGGATAAGAGCAGTGGATAGGGAGAAGGGTCCTGTGGAGGAGGATAAGAGCAGTGGATAGGGAGAAGGGTCCTGTGGAGGAGGATAAGAGTAGTGGATAGGGAGAAGGGTCCTGTGGAGGAGGATAAGAGCAGTGGATAGGGAGAAGGGTCCTGTGGGGGGAGGATAAGAGCAGTGGATAGGGAGAAGGGTCCTGTGGGGGAGGATAAGAGCAGTGGATAGGGAGAAGGGTCCTGTGGGGGGAGGATAAGAGCAGTGGATAAGGAGAAGGGTCCTGTGGGGGGAGGATAAGACCAGTGGATAGGGAGAAGGGTCCTGTGGGGGGAGGATAAGAGCAGTGGATAGGGAGAAGGGTCCTGTGGGGGGAGGATAAGAGCAGTGGATAAGGAGAAGGGTCCTGTGGGGGGAGGATAAGAGCAGTGGATAGGGAGAAGGGTCCTGTGGGGGGAGGATAAGAGCAGTGGATAAGGAGAAGGGTCCTGTGGGGGGAGGGGGAGGATAAGAGCAGTGGATAGGGAGAAGGGTCCTGTGGGGGGAGGATAAGAGCAGTGGATAGGGAGAAGGGTCCTGTGGGGGAGGATAAGAGCAGTGGATAGGGAGAAGGGTCCTGTGGGGGAGGATAAGAGCAGTGGATAGGGAGAAGGGTCCTGTGGGGGGAGGATAAGAGCAGTGGATAAGGAGAAGGGTCCTGTGGGGGGAGGATAAGAGCAGTGGATAGGGAGAAGGGTCCTGTGGGGGGAGGATAAGAGCAGTGGATAAGGAGAAGGGTCCTGTGGGGGGAGGGGGAGGATAAGAGCAGTGGATAGGGAGAAGGGTCCTGTGGGGGGAGGATAAGAGCAGTGGATAAGGAGAAGGGTCCTGTGGGGGGAGGATAAGAGCAGTGGATAGGGAGAAGGGTCCTGTGGGGGGAGGATAAGAGCAGTGGATAAGGAGAAGGGTCCTGTGGGGGGAGGATAAGAGCAGTGGATAGGGAGAAGGGTCCTGTGGGGGGAGGATAAGAGCAGTGGATAGGGAGAAGGGTCCTGTGGGGGGAGGATAAGAGCAGTGGATAAGGAGAAGGGTCCTGTGGGGGGAGGGGGAGGATAAGAGCAGTGGATAGGGAGAAGGGTCCTGTGGGGGGGGGGGGAGGATAAGAGCAGTGGATAAGGAGAAGGGTCCTGTGGGGGGAGGGGGAGGATAAGAGCAGTGGATAAGGAGAAGGGTCCTGTGGGGGGAGGATAAGAGCAGTGGATAGGGAGAAGGGTCCTGTGGGGGGAGGATAAGAGCAGTGGATAGGGAGAAGGGTCCTGTGGGGGAGGATAAGAGCAGTGGATAGGGAGAAGGGTCCTGTGGGGGGAGGATAAGAGCAGTGGATAGGGAGAAGGGTCCTGTGGGGGGAGGATAAGAGCAGTGGATAGGGAGAAGGGTCCTGTGGGGGGGAGGATAAGAGCAGTGGATAGGGAGAAGGGTCCTGTGGGGGGAGGATAAGAGCAGTGGATAAGGAGAAGGGTCCTGTGGGGGAGGATAAGAGCAGTGGATAGGGAGAAGGGTCCTGTGGGGGGAGGATAAGAGCAGTGGATAGGGAGAAGGGTCCTGTGGGGGAGGATAAGAGCAGTGGATAGGGAGAAGGGTCCTGTGGGGGGAGGATAAGAGCAGTGGATAGGGAGAAGGGTCCTGTGGGGGGAGGGGGAGGATAAGAGCAGTGGATAGGGAGATCCATATGTTGCAGATGAGCAGTGGGGATGATTGTAGTCACAGCACTGTAATAAATCCCATTTCTTATAATGAAGGGGTTAAACACGATGGTAATATAAAGTGTATGGTCACTAATGCCAGAAGTCTAGCAGCAATATGGGGGAGCTGGAGGCCTTGGTGCTGGAGGAGTCCATTGATGTGGTTGGTGTGACTGAGACATGGCTGGACTCCTCACATGACTGGGCTGTCAATAGTCAGGGATTTACATTGTTCAGAAGGGAGGAGGAGTATGTCTGTATGGTGTAAGGACAGGGTGGGCAGAAGGGGAGGAGGAGTATGTCTGTATGGTATTAGGACAGGGTGGGCAGGGGGAGGAGGAGTATGTCTGTATGGTATAAGGACAGGGTGGGCAGGAGGAGGAGTATGTCTGTATGGTATAAGGACAGGGTGGGCAGGGGGAGGAGTATGTCTGTATGGTATAAGGACAGGGTGGGCAGGAGGAGGAGTATGTCTGTATGGTATAAGGACAGGGTGGGCAGGAGGAGGAGTATGTCTGTATGGTATAAGGACAGGGTGGGCAGGGGGAGGAGGAGTATGTCTGTATGGTATAAGGACAGGGTGGGCAGGAGGAGGAGGAGTATGTCTGTATGGTATAAGGACAGGGGGAGGAGGAGTATGTCTGTATGGTATAAGGACCGGGTGGGCAGGAGGAGGAGTATGTCTGTATGGTATAAGGACAGGGTGGGCAGAAGGGGAGGAGGAGTATGTCTGTATGGTATAAGGACAGGGTGGGCAGGGGGAGGGGAGGAGGAGTATGTCTGTATGGTATAAGGACAGGGCGGGCAGAAGGGGAGGAGGAGTATGTCTGTATGGTATAAGGACAGGGCGGGCAGAAGGGGAGCAGGAGTATGTCTGTATGGTATAAGGACAGGGTGGGCAGGAGGAGGAGTATGTCTGTATGGTATAAGGACAGGGTGGGCAGGAGGAGGAGGAGTATGTGTGTATGGTATAAGGACAGGGTGGGCAGGAGGAGGAGGAGTATGTGTGTATTATAAGGACAGGGTGGGCAGGAGGAGGAGTATGTCTGTATGGTATAAGGACAGGGTGGGCAGGAGGAGGAGTATGTCTGTATGGTATAAGGACAGGGTGGGCAGGAGGAGGAGTATGTCTGTATGGTATAAGGACCGGGTGGGCAGGAGGAGTATGTCTGTATGGTATAAGGACAGGGTGGGCAGGGGGAGGAGTATGTCTGTATGGTATAAGGACAGGGTGGGCAGGAGGAGGAGTATGTCTGTATGGTATAGGGAAAGGGCGGGCAGGAGGAGGAGTATGTCTGTATGGTATAGGGAAAGGGCGGGCAGGAGGAGGAGTATGTCTGTATGGTATAAGGACAGGGTGGGCAGGAGGAGGAATATGTCTGTATGGTATAAGGACAGGGTGGGCAGGGGGAGGAGGAGTATGTCTGTATGGTATAAGGACAGGGTGGGCAGGAGGAGGAGTATGTCTGTATGGTATAAGGACAGGGTGGGCAGGGGGAGGAGGATTATGTCTGTATGGTATAAGGACAGGAAGGGCAGGGGGAGGAGGAGTACGTCTGTATGGTATAAGGACAGGGTGGGCAGGAGGAGGAGTATGTCTGTATGGTATAAGGACAGGGTGGGCAGGAGGAGGAGTATGTCTGTATGGTTTAAGGACAGGGTGGTCAGGAGGAGGAGTATGTCTGTATGGTGTAAGGACAGGGTGAGCAGGGGGAGGAGGAGTATGTCTGTATGGTATAAGGACAGGATGGGCAGGAGGAGGAGTATGTCTGTATGGTATAAGGACAGGGTGGGGAGGAGTATGTCTGTATGGTATAAGGACAGGGTGGGGAGGAGTATGTCTGTATGGTATAAGGACAGGGTGGGCAGAAGGGGAGGAGGAGTATGTCTGTATGGTATAAGGACAGGGTGGGCAGGAGGAGGAGTATGTCTGTATGGTATAAGGACAGGGTGGGCAGGAGGAGGAGGAGTACGTCTATATGGTATAAGGACAGGGTGGGCAGGAGGAGGAGTATGTCTGTATGGTATAGGGAAAGGGTGGGCAGGAGGAGGAGTATGTCTGTATGGTATAAGGACAGGGTGGTCAGGAGGAGGAGTATGTCTGTATGGTATAAGGACAGGGTGGGCAGGAGGAGGAGGAGTACGTCTATATGGTATAAGGACAGGGTGGGCAGGAGGAGGAGTATGTCTGTATGGTATAGGGAAAGGGCGGGCAGGAGGAGGAGTATGTCTGTATGGTATAAGGACAGGGTGGTCAGGAGGAGGAGTATGTCTGTATGGTGTAAGGACAGGGTGAGCAGGGGGAGGAGGAGTATGTCTGTATGGTATAAGGACAGGATGGGCAGGAGGAGGAGTATGTCTGTATGGTGTAAGGACAGGGTGAGCAGGGGGAGGAGGAGTATGTCTGTATGGTATAAGGACAGGGTGGGGAGGAGTATGTCTGTATGGTATAAGGACAGGGTGGGCAGAAGGGGAGGAGGAGTATGTCTGTATGGTATAAGGACAGGGCGGGCAGGAGGAGGAGGAGGAGGAGGAGGAGGAGTATGTCTGTATAGTATAAGGAAAGGGCGAGTATGTCTGTATGGTATAAGGACAGGGTGGGCAGGAGGAGGAGGAGGAGGAGTATGTCTGTATAGTATAAGGAAAGGGCGAGTATGTCTGTATGTTAGAAATTATATTAAAGTGAGTGTAACAGATGCAATAGTGGGGGATGACTGTGATGATCAGGAGAAAGCAGAGATACCTAATGGGTACTTAATAGTGTACCTGGATAGGGGGGCGGCTGTGGATATAGTGTACCTGGATAGATGGGAGGCTGTGGATATAGCGTACCTGGATAGGGGGAAGGAGACTGTAGATATAGTGTACCTGGATAGGGGTAAGGGACTGTGGATATAATGTATCTGGATAGAGGGGAGGCTGTGGATATAGTGTCTATGGAGAATGTACAGATGTTACAGGCTTTGTAGTACAGTCCAGTCTATGGAGGATGTGCAGATGTTACAGGCTTTGTAGTACAGTCCAGTCTATGGAGGATGTGCAGATGTTACAGGATGTGTAGTACAGTACAGTCTATGGAGGATGTGCAGATGTTACAGGCTTTGTAGTACAGTACAGTCTATGGAGGATGTGCAGATGTTACAGGCTTTGTAGTACAGTACAGTCTATGGAGGATGTGCAGATGTTACAGGCTTTGTAGTACAGTCCAGTCTATGGAGGATGTGCAGATGTTACAGGCTTTGTAGTACAGTACAGTCTATGGAGGATGTGCAGATGTTACAGGCTTTGTAGTACAGTACTGTGATGTATATGGTACGCCAGCTCACCTAGGTTGTTAGTCTGCCTCGCACGGTCCGGCACTCAAGTATGTGCTGCAAATATTCTAAAAAAGATTCTTGGACCAGCGTGTGCAGGTGAAGACATTAGACGTGTTTAATGGAAAGACCCATAAGAACATGGACACATCGATCACTTCTCACAGAACGTCAACGCGTTTCTGGCGCATGCGCGCCCTAAATCACGAAAAGGATAGGCAACATAGTGCACACATTTATACACGTAGCCCCTCCCCCCGACTGGGGAAGTTGCTCACGTGTTTACAATAAAATGTTCATTATAAAGAATTCATTATAGCTTGTTACAAATATACTTAAAAACATTGCTGCATAAGCTCATTTAAAGGACTGTACATAGATATTAAAGGCTTCTTACATCGTTATACTTTAGTAATACAAATGTAATTCACGGCGCTGATTTAGCCCATTGGGGGCACATGTTTCTAAATGAAACATCCAGAAGGCTTCTCTTTCTTGCTGTTTAACCCTTCTGTCCCCACCCCTCCATGGACGCTGAACTTGTTCAAGAGCCATAACTCTCATGTTATCTACCTTACCCTCATGGGCCTCAGCAAAATGTCGCGAAGCACCAGAGATGTTGCGAGAGCTGCTGTGTCCCGCATCATAGATGTGTTCCAGGACACGGGTTCGTAGCTGTCTAGTGGTGCACCCCACATACTGCACGTTGCATTCCGCGCAGCTTATGGAGTACACCACAAAAGAGCTCCTACAATTTGAAAATGTTTTTATTTCATGCCTGTAAGTACTTTTATTATCTGTAAAATATTTACTTTTATTTACATATACTGCAGCCTCCGCATCTATAGTACCCTTTGCAAGATAGCCATGTTTTCGCTGGTGTGTTGGATTTAGGAACTGATGGGGATAAGGTATCCCCTAAAGTTTGTGCTCGTTTGGAAACTATGTTACATCCTTCTTTTAAGATTTCATTCAAGATGGGATCCCCTCGCAAAATGCATACGTTTTTGGTGATAATTTGTTTAATGCTCTTGAATTGTGGGCTAAATTTGGTTACAAAAACTGGTTATATAACGATGTAAGAAGCCTTTAATATCTATGTACAGTCCTTTAAATGAGCTTATGCAGCAATGTTTTTAAGTATATTTGTAACAAGCTACAATGAATTCTTTTTAATGAACATTTTATTGTAAACACGTGAGCAACTTCCCCAGTTGGGGGGAGGGGCTACGTGTATAAATGTGTGCACTATGTTGCCTATCTTTTTCGTGATCAAGGGCGCGCATGCGCCAGAAACGCGTTGACGTTCTGTGAGAAGTGATCGATGTGTCCATGTTCTTATGGGTCTTTCCAATAAACACATCTAATGTCTTCACCTGCACACGCTGGTCCAAGAATCTTTTTTGTAGTACAGTACAGCCTATGAAGGATGTGCAGATGTTACAGGCTTTGTAGTACAGTCTATGGAGGATGTGCAGATGTTACAGGCTTTGTAGTACAGTCTATGGAGGATGTGCAGTTGTTACAGGCTTTGTAGTACAGTCTATGGAAGATGTGCAGATGTTACAGGCTTTGTAGTACAGTCTATGGAGGATGTGCAGATGTTACAGGCTTTGTAGTACAGTCTATGGAGGATGTGCAGTTGTTACAGGCGTTGTAGTACAGTCTATGGAAGATGTGCAGATGTTACAGGGTTTGTAGTACAGTCTATGGAAGATGTGCAGATGCTAGAGGCGTAGTACAGTCTATGGAAGATGTGCAGATGCTACAGGCGTTGTAGTACAGTCTATGGAGGATGTGCAGATGTTACAAGCTTTGTAGTACAGTACAGTCTATGGAGGATGTGCAGTTGTTACAGGCTTTGTAGTACAGTCTATAGAAGATGTGCAGATGTTACAGGGTTTGTAGTACAGTCTATGGAAGATGTGCAGATGCTAGAGGCGTTGTAGTACAGTCTATGGAAGATGTGCAGATGCTAGAGGCGTTGTAGTACAGTCTATGGAAGATGTGCAGATGTTACAGGCGTTGTAGTACAGTCTATGGAAGATGTGCAGATGTTACAGGGTTTGTAGTACAGTCTATGGAAGATGTGCAGATGTTACAGGGTTTGTAGTACAGTCTATGGAAGATGTGCAGATGCTAGAGGCGTTGTAGTACAGTCTATGGAAGATGTGCAGATGCTACAGGCGTTGTAGTACAGTCTATGAAAGATGTGCAGATGTTACAGGCTTAGTAGTCCAGTCTATGGAAGATGTGCAGATGTTACAGGCAGCACCATATGTCTTAGGGGGAGGAGTAACCTGTAGCATCATATGTCCTAGGGGAGGAATAACCTGTAGCATCCTATTTCCTAGGGGGAGTAATAACCTGCAGCATCCTATGTCTTGGGGGGGGGGGGGGGGGGGGGGAGGAGTAACCTGCAGCATCTTATGTCCTAGGGGAGAGTAATAACCTGCAGAAGCATATGTCCTAGGGGGAGTAATAACCTGCAGCATCCTTTTTATTAAAATTCTCGAATTTATTCAGTTTTCAAATTTTTATAAGAACTACAATACAAAACATCACCCAGACGGGTGTAAAGGCACATAACCAAATTACAACCACTATAAAATATTCAGCAATTACAGTATAAGAAACTTTGAGCACAGCATGTGGGAGGGTATTGCTAGAAAATTATCATTGAGATGAGTGAGCTAACGCTTGGTCCAGGACAAAGAAGGAAAGAAAGAAGGGGGGAAAAAAATGTAAAGCAGCAAAAGCAGGAGGGGGTGTATGGGAAACGTAGGGAAGACCATTCCTCACTGAGCCAGGAGAGATTTATACTCATTTGTTTGAATGAATTGATCCCAGTAAAACCACGTCCGGAAAAACAGAGTCACGTCCATGGAGCTGTGCATTAAGATCCTCCATGCGTTTGATGTCCTCAATCCTACGGATCCACATGGACACACTGGGGGGATCGGAGCAACGCCACAGCGCAGGGATGCATGCACGTGCGGCGTTAATCAGATGTCGGAGGACAGAATGCCGTAGGTTTTAAGGGAGATGTCTGACCCCTGCAGGAGGAAAAGTGATGGAGAAAATAGAAGTTGGTGGTCAGTAAAGGTGGATGAGATACCCCACATTTATTCCAGAAGGGAGCCAGTTTAGGACAACTCCAAAACGTATGTAAAAGTGAGCTGTCTCCACCACAGCTCCTCCAGCAGAGCAGTGAGACATCGGGAAAGATACGGTAGAGGCGGGATGGAACCCTATACCACCGCCAATGAAGTTTATACACTGTCCCCTGGAGGCGCGAGGAGATAGAGGAGGAGTGGGTGCAGGTAAAGATGCGGTCTACCTGAGCGTCCGAAAGGGTAACTTCTAGATCTACTTCCCAGAGAGAAAGGGAGGGGGAGGCTGTTCCGGTGGAGAGCTTAACAGGTTATACAGAAGGGAAAGAGACTGACAAGGTGGACCGTCGTCTGAACAGAGAGATTCAGGTGTGTAGGAGAACGGCCAAAGCAAGCCGGGTTAGGAAGGGAGCGACGAAAATGATTACGTTGCAGTGCCCTCCAGAACCCCAACAGGGCAGGGTCTGAGAGATCATTAAGTTCACAGAGATATAACCACGACAAACCTTTGAGAAAGAGGGTAGTCCGAAAGTTACCAGCCTGTGTCCAGGCACAAAAAACTGGGTTTTCCATGCCTGCGGAAAAGGAGGGGGATAGGTGAGCGGCAACATAATAATGATAAAGGTTAGGGAGACCTCCTCGAGCTTTAGGGCAACACAATATTGATTTGGCTAACCGGGGCTTTTTGTGCGCCCAAACGAATTTAGTGAGAACTGTGGAGAGTTGCCGGAAGTAGGACAAGGGCACCGCCACCGGGAGGGCCTAGAAAAGATATAATAAGCGAGGCAAGATATTCATCTTGTAGATGGAGCAACGCCCAAACCAGGTAAAGGTGCCCTTGTGCCACCGGAGTAAGTCAGATTCAATGCATTTACGCATAGGCGGGAAGTTTGTCCTAAATATATCGGAAGGCGAGGGTGTGAGGTGGACCCCTAGGTAAGACAGAGATACGCGACCATCGGAAAGGGAAGGAGGATTCCAGTGAGGCGACTACCGAGAAAGGGAGAGAGAGAGGTTGAGCGCCTCAGATTTTTGTAAGTTAATTTTTTAATTAGAAAGAGTCTGGTAACGCGAAAGCTGAGAAAAAAAAGATTAGGAAGGGAGACAGAGGGCTGGGTGAGAAAAAAAATAACACATCATCTGCATAGGCTGTAACCTTATGTTCCACGGGTCCCACACGCACCCCAGAGATGTTCACGTTGGATCTCACGTCTGAGAAAGGGTTCAAGGGTCAGAATAAAGATAAGGGGAGAAAGGGGGCAGCCCTGTTGCGTTCCATTGGATATAGGGAACGACGAGGAGAGAAGGCCATTGACTGATACCCAAGCCGAGTGACAAGAGTACAAGGAACCAATCCACTCCAACATACGAGGTCTGAGACCAAGATGTCGAAGCGTGGCAAAAAGAAAGGGCCAGCTGACTTAGTCAAAGACCTTTTCCGCGAGTGTATGATGGGAAGGAGAAGAAGGGTGGCCAAAATTTTGGAGAAGAATTTAAGATCTAGATTCAGGAGGGAGATGGGGAGATAATTTTAGCAATGAGTGGGGTCTTTACCCTCCTTGGGGAAAACAGAAAGAAATGTGAGCATGTAGAGCATGTAGAGCATCCGTGGGCATGGTAGAATCCGTTGAAATGGAGTTGTATGCAGACAAAAAGTGATCCTGGAGAAGGGGGCCGAAGGACTTGTAGTAGGGCAATGTAAGGCCATCTGGGCGGGGCGCCTTACCAGAAGGGGAAGATTTAATCGCCCATCCCAAAGCCGTGAGGGAGAACTTAAAGAGTAACTGTCATGTTTTTTTTTATTGCAGAAATCAGTAGTATAAGCGATTTTAAGAAACTCTGTAATAGGTTTCATCAGCCAAAAAAGCCTCCTTCTGTACTCAAGAAGCAATCTCCCAGCCTCCCCCCTGACTTCTTATCTGTGCATTATCAGGCAAACACGTCTTCATTACAGAGAAGCCAGGGAAGACGGGTTCTGCTCTCTCCATTGTAAGCCTATGAAGAGGGGAGGGGCTGAGGGAGATGAGGGAGCAGGAAGAGGTGACATGAAGGTCAGCTGTTTGTAGACTCTCTGGGCACCTAAAACGCTAAATTCAGGTGTCAGAAAGGTCAGTGATTATCTATGAACTTACTGAGAGAAGATTGCAGGGTGTTGTGCTGTGCAGGACTGCTCCGTGCTCAGTCACTCCTAACAGCCCCTCCCCTCTCCATAGCCACATAATGGAGACAGAAATCCTGCTTCATTTGATGTGAGGGGGGAGGCTGGGAGATTGCTTTTTCAGTACAGAAGGAAACTTTTAGTACATAAAACCTATTACACAGTTTCTTAAAATCGCTTGTACTGTTGATATTTAATGTTTTCAGAAAAATGACCCTGAACTGACAGTTACGCTTTAAGTAGTGAGCTGCTTTCCTAGGGCAGCGATGGGAGGCCCGAACCTGAGAGATATGAAGAGATGGAACAGTGGAGTGAGTCAGTGCTGGCAGGGGTCGTGGTAGGAGAAAGGCCATAAAGATTCGCCAGCATTTGGCTAGAGAGGCCTTAGCATCAGCAAAGGTGAGATCATGTAGTTTACCCCGCAAGACCACCAACTCTGCACCCGTAGAAATGGCGAGGGTTCTCTTGTGTTGCCTATCAAGATCCTCTATTTATAATACAAAGGATATAATTTTAGCTGAGCGCTCTTTCTTGAGGCGCGTGGCTAACTTGATACAGGTCCCGCGTATGTAGCATTTATGGGCCTCCCAGACCATCAGGGGCGAGGAATCAGGGGTGACATTGGTGGCAAAATCGGCAGTCAGGTCCGTGCAAATCTGCGCAAGAACTCCAGGATCTCTAAGCAAAGTATCATTGAGGTGCCAGCACCACGAACGGGGTTGGGGAGGGAAAAGTGATAGAGAAAGGGAGATCAACGCATGATCCAAAAAAAGAGATGGGATCAATGCCACGTATACATACTCCAGATGTGTATGTGAAGGAATAAATAGTCAATGCGGGAGTAAAGATTGTGTGGGTGAGAGAAATAGGTGTAATCCTTATCCGGGGGATGCAAAAGCCGCCAAACATCCATTAGCTGATAGGAATGTAAAGTCTGCTTAGTGCGGCGTAGGAAAGAGAAAAGTGACCCGTTGAGGTGTCCAACAGGGGGTCAAACGCCATGTTAAGATCTCCACCGAGAACAACCAATCCCTTGAGAAAATCATCAGCCTCAGCAAAGCATCGCTCCAGGAAGGTCAATTGGCCAGTATTGGGGAGGTAAACTGTACCGAAGGTACATAAGGTGCCGGCCATCTTACCCTTCACAAAGAGGAACCGGCCCTCTGAATGTGACATCTGATCCACAAGCTCCCAAGGGGCAGAGCAGGCGATCAGGATCGACACTCCCTTCATTTTGGAATCTGAGGGACAGCTATGAAAGTCATCAGGGAAGTTGCGATCCGTCAATCTTTGCACCTGGTCTTTGCGGAAGTGTGTTTCCTGGATGAAGGCCATCGAAGCACGTTTAGCCCAAAGGAGGCGCAGCAGGGAGGACCGTTTCTCTGGCACATTCAGGCTCTGCGCGTTAAGCGAAACACAGGTTATCGAGGTCATGGCTAAGTGAGGAGCGATCTGGGGGAAAAGGAGAAAGAGCGAGAGAAGGAAAAAAAAAGGGGGGGGGGGACAAAAAGCAAGGGAAGGGAGAAGTTGGAGGGGGGGGAAGGAGACGGGAAAGGCAGATAGGAACTCTGCTGCCAAACAATGACTAAAGGCCATGAAATGGAGGAGAGAAGAACTGATGGGGCCCTAAGGAAAGGCAGTGTACAGGGCACTAATACACTTCTGTAGACATACACAGACATCCAAGCCCAACCTAATACCGACCCACTGACCAGTGAGGGTGAAAAAAGGACTGGCCATACAGTAATGAATTAAGACCAAGGCATTAGCAGTACATTCAGAACATAAAGCAGGCTCAATTCCCTCAGAGGAATTGGGGCGAAACCTGCAGCATCCTATGTCCTAGGGGGAGGAATAACCTGCAGCATCATATGCGCTAGGAGGAGTAATAACCTGCAGCATGATATGTCCTAGAGGGAGTATTAACCTGCAGCATCCTATGTCCTAGGGAAGCAATAACCTGCAGCATCCTATGTCCTGGGGGGGGGGGGGGGGGGTAATAACCTGCAGCATCCTATGTCCTGGGGGGGTAATAACCTGCAGCATCCTATGTCCTAGGAGGGAGTAATAACCTGCAGCATTATATGTCCTAGCGGGAGTAATAACCTGCAGCATCATATGTGCTAGGAGGAGTAATAACCTGCAGCATCATATGTCCTAGGGGGAGTAATAACCTGCAGCATCATGTCCTAGGGGGAGGAGTAATAACCTGCAGCATACGTCATGTGGGGGGGGGGGGGGGGGAGTAATAACTTGCAGCATCATATGTCCTAGGGGGAGTAATAACCTGCAGCATCATATGTCCTAGGGGGAGTAACAACCTGCAGCATCCTATGTCCTAGGGGGAGTAATAACCTGCAGCTTCCTATGTCCTAGGAGGGAGTAATAACCTGCAGCCTTATAAGTCCTAGCGGGAGTAATAACCTGCGGCATCATATGTCCTAGGGGGAGTAATAACCTGCAGCATCCTATGTCCTAGGGGGAGGAATAACCTGCAGCATCCAATGTCCTAGGAGGAGCAATAACCTGCAGCGTCCTAGGGAGAGTAATAACCGGCAGCATCTTATGTCCTAGGAGGGAGTAATAACCTGCAGCATTATTTGTCCTAGCGGGAGTAATAACCTGCAGCATCATATGTCCTGGGGAGAGGAAGAGTAATAACCTGCAGCATATGTCCTGGGGAGGGAGGGGGAGTAATAACCTGCAGCATATGTCCTAGGGGGAGGAATAACCTGCAGCATCATATGTGCTAGGAGGAGTAATACCTGCAGCATCCTATGTCCTGGGGGGAGTAATAACCTGCAGCATCCTATGTCCTAGGGGGAGTAATAACCTGCAGCATCCTATGTCCTAGGGGGGAGTAATAACCTGCAGCATTATATTTCCTAGCGGGAGTAATAACCTGCAGCATCATATGTCTTTGGAGGAGTAATAACCTGCAGCATCATATGTCTTTGGAGGAGTAATAACCTGCAGCATATGTCCTGGGGGGAG
This sequence comes from Dendropsophus ebraccatus, assembly GCF_027789765.1. NCBI lineage: Eukaryota > Metazoa > Chordata > Amphibia > Anura > Hylidae > Dendropsophus > Dendropsophus ebraccatus. The sequence continues at coordinate 100,244,882 of NC_091464.1, read as the reverse complement.
TAATAACCTGCAGCATATGTCCTTGGGGAAGGAATAACCTGCAGCATCATATGTGCGTGCTAGGAGGATTAATAACCTGCAGCATCATATGTCCTGGGGGGGGGGGGTAATAGCCTGCAGCATATGTCATGGGGGGGGGGGGGGGGGGAGAGTAATAACCTGCTGCATCCTATGTCCTAGGGGGAGTAATAACCTGCAGCATCCTATGTCCTAGGGGGGAGTAATAACCTGCAGCCGCATATGTCCTTGGGTGGTTACACTGGTGCAGTCGCTGATAGAGAAGGATCTGGGGGTAACTCATAGATAATAGACTACAGAACAGTCCACAATGTCAGTCAGCTGCTTGTAAGGCCAGCAGGATATTGTCATGTATATACCAGGCCTGGACTCTGGGGACAGGGATATAATATTACCCCCCTATAAAGCTTTGGGCGCCCCCATGTTGTGGACGCTGGTCAGTTCTTAAACATTCATAGAAAGGACGAGAGCTGGAAAAGGTAGAAAGGCGGCAACTAAACTAATAAGGGAAATGGAGCGTCTTAGTTCTGAGGGGAGATTAAATGAACAACATTTGTTTAGTCTCCACAAGAGACGGATAAGGGGAGAAAGGAGTTAACTTCTCCCACGTCTCCTCTGGTCACATGACCTTCTCCCCATCTCCTCTGGTCACATGACCTTCTCCCACGACTCCTCTGGATCATCCTGGTGGTGACTGGTGAGATCCCCCGGGCCTGACCATGTGCTGGTGTGAGCAGGGGTGTCCTGCAAGATTATACTCCATGATGATGTAGTGTTAGTAACATATGAGACTGAGGTCCCAGATAGTGTTGCACGATGCACCGAAATATCGATACTACTATCGATATTCCGGGCCGAAAAACAGTTAGATACCAGGATTTCCTGGTATCGAAACTTTATGTTAAACTGCGCTATTATGCAGTTTAACATAAAGTATAGCGCAGAGAACACGGCCGGCAGCTATATGAGCGCCGGCCGTGTTCTCTGTGTGCCGCCCCCTGCTCCCACCTGTCATCTCCTCAGCGTGCACCCTCTTCCCCCGTCGGCGCCAAATTCAAATAGCTGGCACATAGCTATTGCTAGTGCCGGCTATGTAACTATATAGATGCCGCTGTCACACTGACAGCGGCATTACCCCCCTTCTGAGCCCGCTCCGTATACTGTGTGTAGCAGACCCCCGCTGCTAATGACTGCGGGCAGAGCAGGGTCACGGGCTGGAGAGGGAGAGCGGTGTCCGGGACAGGAGAAGGCTGGAGCAGGGGTCGGCAGGAGATGCAGCCACTACATCTGCACCGGACTATGAGGTGGTGGGGGCGGCAGGAGTGTGAGGAGGCGGGAGGCCGGGGCCGGCAGGAGACTCCAGAGCAGACACAATGTGGGGGGTTTACAGTCGGCCTGACTCTGACTGGGAGGGGGAGGGGGGCTGTAACCTGCAGATCACAGACAAATCCAGGTCACCAGTAAGCATGCCCTGACACCAGGAATAGTAAAACTACAGCCCCCATCATCCCCCCTGCTGGCTGTTGTGTTATATGGCTACAGCTCCCATCATCCCCCCCCTGCTGGCTGGTGTGTGTTATATGGCTACAGCCCCCATCATCCCCCCTGCTGGCTGGTGTGTGTTATATGGCTACAGCCCCCATCATCCCCCCTGCTGGCTGGTGTGTGTTATATGGCTACAGCCCCCATCATCCCCCCTGCTGGCTGGTGTCTGTTATATGGCTACAGCCCCCATCATCCCCCCTGCTGGCTGGTGTGTTATATGGCTACAGCCCCCATCATCCCCCCTGCTGGCTGGTGTCTGTTATATGGCTACAGCCCCCATCATCCCCCCTGCTGGCTGGTGTGTGTTATATGGCTACAGCCCCCATCATCCCCCCCTGCTGGCTGGTGTGTTATATGGCTACAGCCCCCATCATCCCCCTGCTGGCTGGTGTGTGTTATATGGCTACAACCCCCATCATCCCCCTGCTGGCTGGTGTGTTATATGGCTACAACCCCCATCATCCCCCTGCTGGCTGGTGTGTTAGCTGGCTGGTGTGTTATATGGCTACAACCCCCAACATCCCCCCTGCTGGCTGGTGTGTTATATGGCTACAGCCCCCATCATCCCCCCTGCTGGCTGGTGTGTTATATGGCTACAGCCCCCATCATCCCCCCTGCTGGCTGGTGTCTGTTATATGGCTACAGCCCCCATCATCCCCCCTGCTGGCTGGTGTGTTATATGGCTACAGCCCCCATCATCCCCCCCTGCTGGCTGGTGTTATATGGCTACAGCCCCCATCATCCCCCCTGCTGGCTGGTGTGTGTTATATGGCTACAGCCCCCATCATCCCCCCCTGCTGGCTGGTGTGTGTTATATGGCTACAGCCCCCATCATCCCCCCTGCTGGCTGGTGTGTTATATGGCTACAACCCCCATCATCCCCCCCTGCTGGCTGGTGTGTGTTATATGGCTACAACCCCCATCATCCCCCCCTGCTGGCTGGTGTGTGTTATATGGCTACAGCCCCCATCATCCCCCCTGCTGGCTGGTGTGTTATATGGCTACAGCCCCCATCATCCCCCCTGCTGGCTGGTGTGTTATATGGCTACAGCCCCCATCATCCCCCCTGCTGGTGTGTGTTATATGGCTACAGCCCCCATCATCCCCCTGCTGGCTGGTGTGTTATATGGCTACAGCCCCCATCATCCCCCCTGCTGGTGTGTGTTATATGGCTACAGCCCCCATCATCCCCCCTGCTGGCTGGTGTGTTATATGGCTACAGCCCCCATCATCCCCCCTGCTGGCTGGTGTGTTACATGACTACAACCCCCATCATCCCCCCTGCTGGCTGGTGTGTTATATGGCTACAACCCCCATCATCCCCCCTGCTGGCTGGTGTGTTATATGGCTACAGCCCCCATCATCCCCCCTGCTGGCTGGTGTGTTATATGGCTACAGCCCCCATCATCCCCCCTGCTGGCTGGTGTGTTATATGGCTACAGCCCCCATCATCCCCCCTGCTGGCTGGTGTGTGTTATATGGCTACAGCCCCCATCATCCCCCCTGCTGGCTGGTGTGTTACATGACTACAACCCCCATCACCCCCCCTGCTGGCTGGTGTGTTATATGGCTACAGCCCCCATCATCCCCCCTGCTGGCTGGTGTGTTACATGACTACAGCCCCCATCATCCCTCCTGCTGGCTGGTGTGTTACATGACTACAACCCCCATCATCCCCCCTGCTGGCTGGTGTGTTATATGGCTACAGCCCCCATCATCCCCCCTGCTGGCTGGTGTGTTACATGACTACAGCCCCCATCATCCCCCCTGCTGGCTGGTGTGTTACATGACTACAACCCCCATCATCCCCCCTGCTGGCTGGTGTGTTATATGGCTACAACCCCCATCATCCCCCCTGCTGGCTGGTGTGTTATATGTCTACAACCCCTATCATCCCCCCTGCTGGCTGGTGTGTTATATGGCTACAGCCCCCATCATCCCCCCTGCTGGCTGGTGTGTTACATGACTACAACCCCCATCATCCCCCCCTGCTGGCTGGTGTGTTATATGGCTACAACCCCCATCATCCCCCCTGCTGGCTGGTATGTTATATGGCTACAACCCCCATCCCTGGCAGCTGAAATGTTATTGTCCATACTACCTGTCACTTTCCTGATCAAGCACGGTACCGAGCAAGTGCAGAAACCACCCAATTCAGTACCCCATAAAAAGATGGTACTAAATAAAACTACAGATCACAGCGCAAAAAATGCCCCTCACCCCCCCCCCCCCCCCCCCCCAGCCAGACAGGCGGAGAGATAAAAAAAGGGAGTCAGAGTTGGGCAAGTTTTTATTTATTTTAAATGGGGACTTTATTTTTAAAGTAATAAAATTAGGGAACATAAATTGGTTCGTACTGACCTGAACCTGGGGGAGGGGGGGGTCATTTCTATTCTTATGGTTTGTTTTTTTTTTTTTTTCTTAAATATAATTTTTTAAGTATCGAATTGGTATCGAGCATTGAAAAAAAAAAAGTTGGTATCGGTATCGAACTCAAAATTCTGGTATCGTGACATCACTAGTCCCAGCTCTCCTCAGGTCAGTGACCAGCTCCTCCTGTAAAGATCTGTCCCAATTCCTTCAGTCCCAACAGTGGAGAACGACAACAATGGGGGTGGAGGGGCAGCCTGGGCCCACTCCCCTGATTATACACAGAGGCCAGACACATAACTAGAGATGAGCGAACCTCCATACACGGCTCCCCTCACACAGTCCCCCCCCCCCCCGGGGCCCCCCTCATACACGGCTCCCCTCGCACAGTCCCCCCCCCCCCCGGGGCCCCCCTCATACACGGCTCCCCTCGCACAGTCCCCCCCCCCCCCCCCCCCCCCGGGGCCCCCCTCATACACGGCTCCCCTCGCACAGTCCCCCCCCCCCCCCCCCCCCGGGGCCCCCCTCATACACGGCTCCCCTCGCACAGTCCCCCCCCCCCCCCCCCCCCGGGGCCCCCCTCATACACGGCTCCCCTCGCACAGTCCCCCCCCCCCCCCCGGGGCCCCCCTCATACACGGCTCCGCTCGCACAGTCCCCCCCCCCCCCCCCGGGGCCCCCCCCATACTCGGCTCCCCTCACACAGTCCCCCCCCCCCCCCCCCGGGGCCCCCCTCATACACGGCTCCCCTCGCACAGTCCCCCGTCCCCCCCCCGGGGCCCCCCCTCATACACGGCTCCCCTCGCACAGTCCCCCCCCCGGGGCCCCCCTCATACACGGCTCCCCTCGCACAGTCCCCCCCCGGGGCCCCCCTCATACGGGGCCCCCCTCATACACGGCTCCCCTCACACCATCCTCCGGGACCCCTCATACACGGCTCCCCTCACACCATCCTCCGGGACCCCTCATACACGGCTCCCCTCACACCATCCTCCGGGACCCCTCATACACGGCTCCCCTCACACCATCCTCCGGGACCCCTCATACACGGCTCCCCTCACACCATCCTCCGGGACCCCCTCATACACGGCTCCCCTCACACCATCCTCCGGGACCCCTCATACACGGCTCCCCTCACACCATCCTCCGGGACCCCTCATACACGGCTCCCCTCACACCATCCTCCGGGACCCCTCATACACGGCTCCCCTCACACCATCCTCCGGGACCCCTCATACACGGCTCCCCTCACACCATCCTCCGGGATTCCTCATACACGGCTCCCCTCACACCATCCTCCGGGACCCCTCATACACGGCTCCCCTCACACCATCCTCCGGGACCCCTCATACACGGCTCCCCTCACACCATCCTCCGCGACCCCTCATACACGGCTCCCCTCACACCATCCTCCGCGACCCCTCATACACAGCTCCCCTCACACCATTGATAAGGCCAGGTATTGGGATTTTACCTACTTGCACCGTACCTATATGACTACACCTATATATACTGCCCTCTGAAGAGACTGGAGCGTGATCAGAGGATGACAGAGAGATGTTCTGGATGAAGAAGAGGAATGCTGGCAGCACGTCAATGAGAAGAGCTCCTGGAAAGTTATCATTTATAGTCACAATACCCAAGGAACGGAGGAACGAAGGAGAGACTTTTATCCATAAACAATTTTTGAATAATAAAACATTGTGTTACCCTGACTGCGCAGTACAGGAAGCTACTGACCATATATGGACTGGCCTACCAGAGTGTGACATGTATGTGTCTTGTGACTTGGAACCCCGCCTGTATTGGATGTTACATATTTCATATGAATGCGTAGTACCGCCCCATATTCTGTCTATAAAATGTGATGACCATAATAAAACTTGGGCCATTATTATCCAGGCTTATAATCATGATACATTGTCTTATCTGTGTCTGTGATTTATAAGTGACGAGTTGGTAATACTGCAGGTTACAGCTCTAGATATATTTAAAAACCGTCCTTTATCCTGGGTATTTGACTTTTTCTCCATAGAGAGGGGTCAACATCTAAATTTAGACTTATCATTTGGCGCTCGATCAGGGATCCAGCCTCTTGCAAACCAGAACGCAGACTAACGGGATGTGGTGATTTATCAGTCATCGGACGCGCAGATATAACTGGCCAGGTAAGAAAGACTTCCTTTCTTACGTACTATCTGTGCCTCCGCGGAGCGGATCGAATTAGATTCCTGTCACTTGCGTTTTCTATATGTCTGTAATGCTGGGTCTAATGATAAGACAAAGAACTCTGTAACCCAGGATAGGACAAGGTTAAAGTGCTGCATTGCCGTCGCAAACTGTTGTGTGATTGAGATAAGCTGTTGCTGTATTTATGCTGAATTAAGGAAAGGGATTGCTAAACGTATTCACTTCTACGTCCCTATGGGGAGGCTGTGATTAATGCTTAACCCTTGTAATACAGCATAATATCGAGAGCAGCTGCAAGGTCACAGACAGTAGGCGCATAGACTCTTTGTATGAATGGGTTCCTGAACTGAGAATTATCTGTCCAGAGGATGGTGGAAACAGTACTTGTATTAGTTTCACTCCTTGGGTTTGCCTTGTGGAAGGCTTACCGACAAACAGGGCATGGATCAGTAGATCCGTGGACGATTCTCACCTCCTAGAAGGAGAAAGCAAAGAGGGAAGGCATCCCGCCGCAAGCAGGAGCCTACTAGACAAGACCTAGACAGGTCTGGAGAGTCCCCGATAAGCTATCTAGGGCTGGGTGCGAGAATGGGACAGATGTTCACTAAACAGGAAATTATCATCATCTTTATGGGAGGGCTATGGGAAGTTGAACAGCTAAGATATAGTTAGCGACGGGCATGAGAAGATGCAGTGCAAGATCTTAGAACAGATCTTTAGGAGGTTTGATATGAAGGCAGATACATGCCTGAGCCCCACCAGCCTCTGGCTCTCTGACCAACACCTGGGAAACCCCTTACACTCCTGTGCACACTTATTTTTGCCTTGTGGGTAGGTAACCAGACCTACATGTAACATGCAGGGCAAATGGGTCCTTGGAATTTCCAGGAACCTTAGGGGTTAATGTAAGTACAATCCATAAGGGGGGGAATAAAGGATTAGAGTTCTAAGAAGGGAGGGTGTGGAGTAGACAGAGAGATGAGAGCCAGCGGGTCAGACAGAAGGAAAACATTCAGGATAATGGGTGGGAATCAAAGGTCCAGCTGGGTGGACATTTGCCGGTGGCCAACAATATCTAGATAAGACAGAATATTGTAGTGTGTGTGGCAGACCCAAGCCACATCATTATGTTACACCATTGTACCCAGTTTATATCTGTATACAAACCCCAGATCCTGCGAAAAGCCAACCTACCTCCAATGGTGGCATATAGACCCTTTGTTCTGCAGGAATCTTCCCCTTGGTCACCTGTTGAAGTAGTTACTTTGATTTAAAGTGCCCCTGACCTGATCGGAAGACCAATGCCTTTTTGAAGTGGGCAGCCTAACCTCAAATAGTGTATATTGCCATATAAGTGGAGATGGACATCAACCAGCTCTGTGAAGTTAGAAAAAAAATAAAAAAAAAAATAATCAGAGCTGTTAAGGTAATCCCCTAAATTATATACTGTTGTATTTCAGCCAGTCTTACTAAGCTGGTGTCCCCCTTTAGAAGTATGTTATGTGTTACAAAATGTTGATCATTTTCTGTTGTCCCGATCATAAAACATGTACTTATTTGTGTACGCCACTTTTCTGTAATCAGCCCTCAAAGATGGCGACGGAAAGCCAACCACTCCCACATATCATCCACGTCTGTATCATAATTGTGACGTCTCAAAACCACGCCCTAAGCCAACACCCCTATATCCGGTTATCTAGTCCGGTGGCCATTTTAACTCCTGGCATTTCTGTCCCCCGCCCATACTGCTTAGTGTCACTGAGGGGGCGGGCACAGGACTCTCTGATAGAGTCTAACAACTGTTTTGCACATGATTGTTATTACCTGATGGTTAGGAAAGTTAGACAAAGGTTTGTTCAAAGGAAAAGCAATGAGACTGATTAAAAGAGTCGAGTCTAGTAGACCTGTTAGTGTTATACGTAGGAGTCAGAGAGAAAAAGTATGTTTATTAGGAATGTCAAGAGAAAAGTGATAATTGGTTAAGATCAATCGCAGAATTTTGTGCACTTATTAAGAAGAACCCAATGGTATAAGAGCCCGGAGTAACTTACTACTGTAATATATGTTTCTATGTAACTTTATAAAAAAAACAATTTGTTTTGTAGATATATCTATCCCAATATATATTATAAGCAGATTTTTTTTTTTTTTTTTAAGTGTGTGTCCCCAACGTATGATACTTCAAAGAAGTTTTTTTTCCCACTCTTGTAATCTATGATTTTCCTGCTCAAGGTTAGAGGTGAGGCCCAGAGCGTTCTGCTTACTGATAAGAGCCGCTTACTGGAGGAATGGATTCATGTCAGCTAATAATGGTACAAATTAGGCTGAAGGTTCTGAGAAAAAAAATTCTGATAAAAAGAATATTCTATATACTGTATGTTTATATTTCATCTTTAAGGTGTTTTATTTGATTTATAGCAAAAGAAGGTTATATGGGACTAGCCGAGTGTAACATGTTTTATTTTTATGTTTTTATTTTTAGGGGTAACAGTTTTGTGATGATTATAGCAAACTAGCTCATGACTTTATATATTGTCTTATCCCTAGTAAAGCCAAACCCATATCCATGGCTCCAGCGTGCACGCCTTATGTCCGGCCAATATATATATATCTTGTGCTAAGTGCATTGAATCCAGCATCTCTGTTGCCTCTTGATGTAGATTCAAATGGGGGAGGGGATAGAGGTGAATGGAAATGGGAGTAGCCCATTTTGATGGAATAGCCAATTTTGATGTTTTAAAAAAATTTTTTAAACACCATACAAATTTTTTATTTTTAAATAAGGATGTTTTTATTACTTAATGTGTTTGATATTTTAAATTGTGAAGGATAAAAATGTAATTGAAAGCCCAAATATTAATGAAAGTTTAAAGGTTTTCATTGTAGATTATACCAGACTTTTAAAAGATGGATGACACAAGACGCAAGGATATATGGTGACCGCCATGCGGAGTGACGTTCCACTGCAGAAACCGCTCCTGCCATAAGCTGGAGGTGAGGACAATCACTGAGACATGTAGGATGGTTGGAGGTAACTGTGCAGATGTCTATATGAAGCCCACCATTATGGGTTAATTGGCAAGTGAGAGATTTGTTTGGAACCTGGGCTTGCCAAAAACACTTGTAAAAAAAAAAAAAAAAAAAAAAAAACTGTTCAAAGAAGAAAAGCTGCCATAGAGCGGCTGACACAACGTTCACGCAGACAAACCCTGAGGCCAAAAAGGGTGACGGATGAAGCTGCCGATGCTGTAGTTTCTGTGCTCTTCCTGAGGTAACCATACAAAGCGTACAAGGGAATGGGGAGATGTTTCCGGTCTCTTCCTGAGGTAACTGTACAAAGCGTACAGGTGAATGGGGGAGATGTTTCCGGTCTCTTCCTGAGGTAACCGTACATAGTGTACAGGTGGGGGGGAGATGTTTCCGGTCTCTTCCTGAGGTAACAGTACATAGTGTACAGGTGGATGGGGAGATGTTTCCGGTCTCTTCCTGAGGTAACAGTACATAGTGTACAGGTGGAGGGGGAGATGTTTCCGGTCTCTTCCTGAGGTAACCGTACATAGTGTACAGGGGGATGGGGAGATGTTTCCGGTCTCTTCCTGAGGTAACCGTACATAGTGTACAGGGGAATGGGGAGATGTTTCCGGTCTCTTCCTGAGGTAACAGTACATAGTGTACAGGTGGATGGGGAGATGTTTCCGGTCTCTTCCTGAGGTAACCGTACATAGTGTACAGGTGGAGGGGGAGATGTTTCCGGTCTCTTCCTGAGGTAACCGTACATAGTGTACAGGGGGATGGGGAGATGTTTCCGGTCTCTTCCTGAGGTAACCGTACATAGTGTACAGGTGGATGGGGAGATGTTTCCGGTCTCTTCCTGAGGTAACCGTACATAGTGTACAGGGGGATGGGGAGATGTTTCCGGTCTCTTCCTGAGGTAACCGTACATAGTGTACAGGGGAATGGGGAGATGTTTCCGGTCTCTTCCTGAGGTAACAGTACATAGTGTACAGGTGGATGGGGAGATGTTTCCGGTCTCTTCCTGAGGTAACCGTACATAGTGTACAGGTGGAGGGGGAGATGTTTCCGGTCTCTTCCTGAGGTAACCGTACATAGTGTACAGGGGGATGGGGAGATGTTTCCGGTCTCTTCCTGAGGTAACCGTACATAGTGTACAGGTGGATGGGGAGATGTTTCCGGTCTCTTCCTGAGGTAACCGTACATAGTATACAGGTGGATGGGGAGATGTTTCCGGTCTTTTCCTGAGGTAACCGTACATAGTGTACAGGTGGATGGGGAGATGTTTCCGGTCTCTTCCTGAGGTAACCGTACATAGTTTACAGGTGGAGGGGGAGATGTTTCCGGTCTCTTCCTGAGGTAACCGTACATAATGTACAGGGGGATGGGGAGAGGTTTCCGGTCTCTTCCTGAGGTAACCGTACATAGTATACAGGTGGATGGGGAGATGTTTCCGGTCTCTTCCTGAGGTAACCGTACATAGTATACAGGTGGAGGGGGAGATGTTTCCGGTCTCTTCCTGAGGTAACCGTACATAGTGTACAGGTGGATGGGGAGATGTTTCCAGTCTTTTCCTGAGGTAACCGTACATAGTGTACAGGGGGATGGGGAGATGTTTCCGGTCTCTTCCTGAGGTAACCGTACATAGTATACAGGTGGATGGGGAGATGTTTCCGGTCTCTTCCTGAGGTAACCGTACATAGTATACAGGTGGATGGGGAGATGTTTCCGGTCTCTTCCTGAGGTAACCGTACATAGTGTACAGGGGAATGGGGAGATGTTTCCGGTCTCTTCCTGAGGTAACCGTACATAGTGTACAGGTGGATGGGGAGATGTTTCCGGTCTCTTCCTGAGGTAACCGTACATAGTATACAGATGGATGGGGAGATGTTTCCGGTCTCTTCCTGAGGTAACCGTACATAGTATACAGGTGGATGGGGAGATGTTTCCGTTCTCTTCCTGAGGTAACTGTACATAGTATACAGGTGGATGGGGAGATGTTTCCGGTCTCTTCCTGAGGTAACCGTACATAGTGTACAGGGGAATGGGGAGATGTTTCCGGTCTCTTCCTGAGGTAACCGTACATAGTATACAGGTGGATGGGGAGATGTTTCCGGTCTCTTCCTGAGGTAACCGTACATAGTGTACAGGTGGATGGGGAGATGTTTCCGGTCTCTTCCTGAGGTAACCGTACATAGTATACAGATGGATGGGGAGATGTTTCCGGTCTCTTCCTGAGGTAACCGTACATAGTATACAGGTGGATGGGGAGATGTTTCCGGTCTCTTCCTGAGGTAACCGTACATAGTGTACAGGTGGATGGGGAGATGTTTCCGGTCTCTTCCTGAGGTAACCGTACATAGTATACAGATGGATGGGGAGATGTTTCCGGTCTCTTCCTGAGGTAACCGTACATAGTGTACAGGTGGAGGGGGAGATGTTTCCGGTCTCTTCCTGAGGTAACCGTACATAGTATACAGGTGGAGGGGGAGATGTTTCCGGTCTCTTCCTGAGGTAACCGTACATAGTGTACAGGTGGATGGGGAGATGTGGATGTTTGTTTTTAAGTCTTTTCCAGAGACAATCAGCAACAAGCTGAGAGACCAGCAGATGTAGAGGAGGTACAGGGTGAAGATGGCGTCAGACAGTAAGTAACTGTGTTTGCCGCCTGCCTTGTATCTCACTGTAAGTTATCTGACAAAACCAGCAGAAGGAAGCCATGTGTAATGTGATGTAGTATCCTCACATTGGGCGGCCCAGGGGACAACAAATATAGCAGAGAGGGTTGTGTAGGCCTGTATTATCTACACCTGTCATAACCTACTGTAAGTAACACCGTAAAGTGCCTGTCTGCATAGTCTGTCATCTTCCTGTCTGTTTCAGGGAATGTAAGTGGACGTCATCCACCTGCCACAGGTGGCCTATATAGGTGTGTCCTTACAGGTGGCCTATATAGGTGTGTCCTTACAGGAGGTATATATAGGTATGTCCTTACAGGTGGCCTATATAGGTGTGTCCTTACAGGAGGTATATATAGGTATGTCCTTGTCTGTACTGGTGTCTTCTTTACAGGTCAGCCAAAGCTATGGGAGACGACAAAGCCAATGTCTGAGGTGATACTAGTGGCCTATATATAACTGAGGCCAAGAGTCCAAGCGTCTGTAAAGAGGCCTGTCAGTCAGAAGATAGGTTTAAGGATAAAGGATCCATACCAATGCTACTATTACAAAAAGGATCATATGATATAGTTAAAAAAAACAAACAAAACCAGTTTGAAACCTTAGGTGATGTATAGTATATACTTTGCTTTTATTTCTATGGTGGTTATTTTATGTGTAATATGTGATGATCTCAGTGAGACAAGAGACAATTCAGTAGGATCCAAATATTATATTGGTAATAAGCGACCAGTTACTTCATATTATTGGTCTATGTATTACAGTATATGATTATGTACAGGAAGAGATGGGACCATGTGACCAGTTATTAGACCTGTGTGATCTAATCATAAAGATGTTTTTTTAGGTACAAAATGAAGTAAAAAGACTAAAAAGAAGTGGAAATTTTGAGAATCCCTTACTGAAGATTGTGAATTCACTTAACTTGTTATTATAAGTGAATTTAGTGGTTACATAGTAGGTCACATTGTAGAGATTTTATTGCATTTATCTGTTATGCTGTTTTTGGTTATTTTGATAAAATCCGGAGAGGCATTTGTCATTATATATATATATATATATATATATATATATATATATATATATATATATATATATATGTTTGGGTATTGATAATAAGCTTTTATTTGTTTTGTTGTAACTAAGCTGTATATTGATGGATATTTTCTTTCGGTTATTGCAGATCTACCTACCACATCTGCTGTAAGTTTGTTCCGCCATCTATAACTTTCAATAAAACATATGGTACTATCTTTGTCTATCCTATGGTGATGCCCATAAACTAATAGGAGTCCTTCAGGGTCTCTTCCAGGTGGTCTTATGCAGAATACTGATCTGTTTGCCAGTAAAACTGTTTATGTGTATTCTCTCTCATATAAAACCTCGACGAACAAAAAGAAGGTCTACCATCATATAGGTGACTAACGGGATTATGTTTCTTTCTCTTATCGGTTCTCTTGAATCTGTGTCGCCTGGACATTTCTGGAGGTTGGATGCTGGACAAGTACTTGGAGGATGGGTTCACCCTATGGAGAAGATGTGACCCCTGAGCAACCCGCGGCTCAGACAGTATCTTTGGAACCTCTGGCTATGTACCAACCACAGTGATTCCAGTCCAAGGCTTCACGGATGTCAAATGGGGGACTGATAAGGCCAGGTATTGGGATTTTACCTACTTGCACCGTACCTATATGACTACACCTATATATACTGCCCTCTGAAGAGACTGGAGCGTGATCAGAGGATGACAGAGAGATGTTCTGGATGAAGAAGAGGAATGCTGGCAGCACGTCAATGAGAAGAGCTCCTGGAAAGTTATCATTTGTAGACACAATCCCCAAGGAACGGAGGAACGAAGGAGAGACTTTTATCTATAAACAATTTTTGAATAATAAAACATTGTGTTACCCTGACTGCGCAGTACAGGAAGCTACTGACCATCTATGGACTGGCCTACCAGAGTGTGACATGTATGTGTCTTGTGACTTGGAACCCCGCCTGTATTGGATGTTACATATTTCATATGAATGAGTAGTACCGCCCCATATTCTGTCTATAAAATGTGATTACCATAATAAAACTTGGGCCATTATTATCCAGGCTTATAATCATGATACATTGTCTTATCTGTGTCCGTGATTTATAAGTGACGAGTTGGTAATACTGCAGGTTACAGCTCTAGATATATTTAAAAACCGTCCTTTACCCTGGGAGGACCTGGCTCCATAGAGAGGGGTCAACATCTAAATTTAGACTTATCACCATCCCCCCCCTGGGGCCCCCTCATACACGGCTCCCCTCACACCGTCCCCCCCGGGGCCCCTCAGACACGGCTCCCCTCACACCGTCCCCCCCGGGGCCCCTCAGACACGGCTCCCCTCACACCGTCCCCCCCGGGGCCCCTCAGACACGGCTCCCCTCACACCGTCCCCCCCGGGGCCCCTCAGACACGGCTCCCCTCACACCGTCCCCCCCGGGGCCCCTCAGACACGGCTCCCCTCACACCGTCCCCCCCGGGGCCCCTCAGACACGGCTCCCCTCACACCGTCCCCCCCGGGGCCCCTCAGACACGGCTCCCCTCACACCGTCCCCCCCGGGGCCCCTCAGACACGGCTCCCCTCACACCGTCCCCCCCGGGGCCCCTCAGAGACGGCTCCCCTCACACCGTCCCCCCCGGGGCCCCTCAGACACGGCTCCCCTCACACCGTCCCCCCCGGGGCCCCTCAGACACGGCTCCCCTCACACCGTCCCCCCCGGGGCCCCTCAGACATGGCTCCCCTCACACCGTCTCCCCCGGGGCCCCCCTCATACCTTCCCCCCCCCCCCGGGCCCCCCTCATACCTTCCCCCCCCCGGGCCCCCCTCATACACAGCTCCCCTCACACAGTCCCCCCCCCCCGGGGCCCCCTCATACACGGCTCCCCTCACACAGTTCCCCCCCCCCTCCCCGGGGCCCCTCATACAGTCCCCCCCCCGGGGCCCCTCATACACGGCTCCCCTCACACCGTCCCCCCGGGACCCCTCATACACGGCTCCTCTCACACCATCCCCCCCGGGGCCCCCTCATACACGGCTCCCCTCACACCATCCCCCCCGGGGCCCCCTCATACACGGCTCCCCTCACACCGTCCCCCCGGGGCCCCTCATACACGGCTCCCCTCACACCATCCCCCCCGGGGCCCCCTCATACACGGCTCCCTTCACACCATCGCCCCCCGGGGCCCCCTCATACACGGCTCCCCTCACACCGTCCCCCCGGGGCCCATCATACACAGCTCCCCTCACACCATCCCCCCCCGGGGCCCCCTCATACACGGCTCCCCTCACACCGTCCCCCCGGGGCCCCTCATACACGGCTCCCCTCACACCATCCCCCCCGGGGCCCCTTCATACACCGTCCCCCGGGGCCCCTTCATACACCATCCCCCCCCTCATACACGGCTCCCCTCACACCATCCTCCCCGGGGCCCCTTCATACACCGTCCCCCGGGGCCCCTTCATACACCACCCCCCCCCCCCTCCCCTCATACACGGCTCCCCTCACACCGTCCCCCCCGGGGCCCCTTCATACACCATCCCCCCCTCATACACGGCTCCCCTCACACCATCCCCCCCGGGGCCCCTTCATACACCGCTCACCTCCAGAGTCGCGGGGAATCCACGCTGAAGCTCTAGCCAACAGGAAAGCGGACACCGTCATGGTACTACAGTTCCAGAGTCACCAACCAATCATCTCCCTGAGAATGAGCGCGTCATTGTTTTAAAAAAAAAAACCGGAGCGCCTCAGAGTTTCGTCTCATTATACAACCAATAGGTGATGGCGGATAGATTGATTGATGGATAACTGAACCAATCATCATACAGACGGTACCAGACACTAGAGATAGGATTTGAGCATTAGATATGTCTCTACACGCGGCTTCTCAATGTACTGACGCCGACAGATGAGCTTCAAGAAAATGGCGGCTACAGCTGGACGAGAGGGTGATGATGACGACGGGGGATGTGGGTGCTGTGATTGGAGGACACCAGAGGCGGGGTGTTGCCTACTGCTTGGACGCCGATCCGGTTTCCATGGAGATCGGCCGCGGAATCCGTGTAGTGGTGTACTGGGATATCCGTCTGTTACCGCTCCAAGATTATCATACATTACATCAGTGTTTGTCAACCTGCGGGAGGAGGGACATCACTCAGCAGTGTCCCGGCACCAAGCACCGATAGAGAGGCAGCGGAAGCCGGTGATAGAGAGGCAGCGGCAGCCGGTGATAGAGAGGCAGCAGCAGCCGGTGATAGAGAGGCAGCAGCAGCCGGTGATAGAGAGGCAGCAGCAGCCGGTGATAGAGAGGCAGCAGCAGCCGGTGATAGAGAGGCAGCAGCAGCCGGTGATAGAGAGGCAGCAGCAGCCGGTGATAGAGAGGCAGCAGCAGCCGGTGCATCTCCCGGTCCACATCACACTCCTGCCGCAGCCCCGGGAGGGATAACTCCGTGCACGCTGCGCCCCATGCGGTTACCCGGACTCTCCATGCTTCCCCCAGCAGCAGCTCAGCAGCGTTATGTGGGGGACGGGGGCTGCTGCTGGGGGAAGCATGGAGAGTCCGGGTAACCGCATGGGGCGCAGCGTGCACGGAGTTATCCCTCCCGGGGCTGCGGCAGGAGTGTGATGTGGACCGGGAGATGCACCGGCTGCTGCTGCCTCTCTATCACCGGGCACCGGCTGCTGCTGCCTCTCTATCACCGGGCACCGGCTGCTGCTGCCTCTCTATCACCGGGCACCGGCTGCTGCTGCCTCTCTATCACCGGGCACCGGCTGCTGCTGCCTCTATCACCGGGCACCGGCTGCTGCTGCCTCTCTATCACCGGGCACCGGCTTCCGCTGCCTCTCTATCACCGGGCACCGGCTGCTGCTGCCTCTCTATCACCGGGCACCGGCTGCTGCTGCCTCTATCACCGGGCACCGGCTGCTGCTGCCTCTATCACCGGGCACCGGCTGCTGCCTCTCTATCACCGGGCACCGGCTGCTGCCTCTCTATCACCGGGCACCGGCTGCTGCTGCCTCTATCACCGGGCACCGGCTGCTGCTGCCTCTCTATCACCGGGCACCGGCTGCTGCTGCCTCTCTATCACCGGGCACCGGCTGCTGCTGCCTCTCTATCACCGGGCACCGGCTGCTGCTGCCTCTCTATCACCGGGCACCGGCTGCTGCTGCCTCTCTATCACCGGGCACCGGCTGCTGCTGCCTCTCTATCACCGGGCACCGGCTGCTGCTGCCTCTCTATCACCGGGCACCGGCTTCCGCTGCCTCTCTATCACCGGGGCTCACTTCCCTCGGCATGCCTTTGAGGTGGTCCTGGGGGGCTGCCCCATCACATCCCACTCTTGCCAGAGCCCTGGGCAGGATAGTCCCGCGCACCACGACCTGTCGGCCAGGTTCTCTGACAGGGAGCAGGCTGGATCCCTGTCAGCTCCGAATAGCACCCTCCTGCCCCGACTGTGCTCCTGACGAAAAAGCTTCCCCCATGAGCTTCTCTCTCTCTCTCTCCCCCCCCCCAACTCTTTTCTCCCTCGACCACCTCCTCTCTCCCCGCATCAGCTTCTCTCTTCCCCCATCACCTCCTCCCTCCTCCTCTCCCCCATTCCTCCCTCTCCCCCTTCACCTTCTCTCTCTTTCTCTCCCCCAACACCTCATCAGCTTCTCTCTCCCCATCACCTCCTTTCTCCCCTCTTTCCCCCATCACCTCCTCCTCTCCCCCGTTCCTCCCTCTCCCCCTTCACCTTCTCTCTCTTTCTCTCCCCCAACACCTCATCAGCTTCTCTCTCCCCATCACCTCCTCCCTCCCATGACCTCCTTTCTCCCCATCAGCTTATCTCACCTCCTCTCTCCCCTTTCCCTCTTCCCCTTCTCTCTTTTTCTCTCCCCCTTCACCTCCTATATCCCCTCTCTCCCCTTAACCTCCTCTCTCCCTCATCCCCTCTCTCCTCCCCGCCCCCTTCCCCTTTTCGCTCTTCCTCTCCCCCTTTCATGTCCTCCATCCCCCTCTCCTCCTTTCACCTCCTCTATCCCCCTCTTTCCTTCTTTTCCCCCTCAGACCTCACTCTCCCCATGATCTCTTCATGGCTCAGAGGCTGGAGAAGAGAGAAAGGCCCGCTCCATGCCCGGATTACGTGAGTATGATGTTTTTTTGTGTTTGGGCAGGAGTGGGGAGTAGAATGGTGGGTATAACCATGGGGCATGGCAAGGGCAGTATTATGGGGGCACAGCAGGGCAGGGAGCATTACTGTGGGGGCAGAGCAGGGAAGGGGGCATGGAGCAGTTTTGCTATGTTAGGGGACACAGCAGAGGACACTATTACTATATTGGGGCACAGCATGAGGCATTATTACTATAGGGAGGGCACAGCAGGAGACATTGCTATATAGGAGGCACAGCAAGGAACATCATTACTATATGGAGAGCACAGCAGGAGACATTATTGCTATATAGGAGGCACAGCAAGGAACATCATTACTATATGGAGGGCACAGCAAGGGGTATTATAGCTATATGGGGCACAGCAGGAGACATTATTACTACATGGGGGGTCATAGAAGGGGATATTATTACTAAATGGGGGATTCTAAATATGGGGACAACCTACAACCCTACTCACTTTACTGACACCAAACAGCAGAATTATTACTATATGGGAGCCTATAGGTAGGAAAAAGGGAGGGAAGTTAAAGGAAAAGTGTGGAGCCTAAGATGTTTGGCAGGTTGTCTGGCAAGAGATGAATTGTAGCTGCAAGAAATCATCATGGTGGTCTGGGCCAGATGGGGGAAAAAAAGGAAAGTAATATCTGGCTACATGGGGAGGTATCTGGCTATAGAAGTAGGTATCTTTAGTACTTTGGGGGATATATCTGGCTGCACGGGGAGGAGGTATCTGACTACATGGGGAGGAGGTATCTGACTACATGGGGGGAGGTATCTGACTACATGGGGGGAGGTATCTGACTACATGGGGAGGAGGTATCTGACTACATGGGGGGAGGTATCTGACTACATGGGGGGAGGTATCTGACTACATGGGGGGAGGTATCTGACTACATGGGGAGGAGGTATCTGACTACATGGGGAGGAGGTATCTGACTACATGGGGAGGAGGTATCTGACTACATGGGGAGGAGGTATCTGACTACATGGGGAGGAGGTATCTGGCTACATGGGGAGGAGGTATCTGGCTACATGGGGAGGAGGTATCTGACTACATGGGGAGGAGGTATCTGGCTACATGGGGAGGAGGTATCTGACTACATGGGGAGGAGGTATCTGACTACATGGGGAGGAGGTATCTGACTACATGGGGAGGAGGTATCTGACTACATGGGGAGGAGGTATCTGACTACATGGGGAGGAGGTATCTGACTACATGGGGAGGAGGTATCTGACTACATGGGGAGGAGGTATCTGACTACATGGGGAGGAGGTATCTGACTACATGGGGAGGAGGTATCTGACTACATGGGGAGGAGGTATCTGGCTACATGGGGAGGAGGTATCTGACTACATGGGGAGGAGGTATCTGACTACATGGGGAGGAGGTGAAAGGGTGACTTGGCTTGTATCACCCTTCTTTGAATGACCACCCCTGTCCAAATTATAACGCTGAGGCCGGCAGTTAGAAAATAACACCAAACACGTGCGTTGGTATCGCTCCTCTCTCAGCAGGGTGCACCACTTTATTGCAAATACAGAGGGGTCTTATACAGTTCAGGGTGGGCTCAAAATGGACAAGAATACACATATTAACTTCTCATTGGCTACAGTCCAGAGACAGGGCACAGTTCTTTGTATATTCATGACTTCACAGTAAAGGTCTGGTACTTCTATTTAGGGCCAAGGCTCCTCTCATTACATCCAGGATGGAATAGCTTGATTGACAAGAGGGTCTGTTGTCCAGCAGCATGGCAGAAACAGAAAACCTTCACACGCAGATTCCAGATGCTAAATATATATTGGACTAAGACTGAGTCAAGGAATTACAATTTTTTATATATTTTATTATATACCTTCACAGTCCCCCCTAAAAACATTGCAATTCATAAACTTTCCCTAATATCCCTTGGGGCCTTTGAGTCCGTCTGGTCCCAGGCGGGTAGGGTAAAGGAGGTTTCACCAATTTTGAGACGAGCGGCCCCTAATGGGTCACCCCCCTTTGTACTTGGACTTCCCAGGACCAGGAGACTCCCACTAAATTATCCCTGAATCCTATTTTATACTATTACAACCTTGATAATATATGGTCGTCTAAAGAGAGGGAATATTATCGGAATCATAATCATTTCCCATTTACTTTAATGTTACAACTCCCCAATATCTAGAGTCATCACATTAAAATTATCTTTTACCCAAAATATTATATCATTATTACACAAACCCCCTCATCTACCTCTCCTAAATCTGTCTGTTGCTATTGACAGAAGCCGGTGCGGTCATAACTGGGCTTAAAAACAAATCAAAAGACTTATAGGAAAATGAAAAAGAGTTCAATTACACAAAATACACTGTCTGTGAATGTCATGTTTGGGTGTGTTTATTATAATTATGTGTGTGCGTCTACACATATGTGACCATGACAAATATACCTCTATATGTCTGCATAACCTGTTTACAGTTATATATGTATAGATATCGTACTATATACTATGTTCGTATTTATAACTAGCAACACTACCCTCCATATGATATGTAACCATGAATAGTGCATATGAAATTATGAATAGTGCTGTACTACAATGGTATCAGTAGTTTATATAAAGTGCACTCATACAATCCAATTGTTCATTGTAAAATCAACCCATCATATTTAACATTCCCCCTCATGAGGGTGAGATACATTGTATCAATCCTTCATAGCATTAAGATTTTTCAATGAACAATAACCTTAGAAGCAAACCATTACTGAATCTTCTTTCTTCATCTCCTCTCATGGATACACATGGCAATGTCCATAATAACCTGTCTATAAGGACTATAGATATAAGCATACTATGATTTATAATATTTGTGTTATGATAAACTGTGATTGGTTTCATAAAACAATAGAATACTAGCTAAACCTAATCTAAAAATGCACCTTCTTGTCTTCATTGTGAGCCATGATAAATTTAGTAGTTCAGATGACTTCATTCTTCTTGGTATAACAAAATTATAGATCTCCCTTGATGAACAGCAGCTTTTACATTTCATCTGACTTCTCATAGGAAACCTCTGCAAGGGTCGTCTTTAATTCTGTAACATCAGTACCTGAAGCAGACATCTCGTAGCGTAACATAGTCATTTCTTAGTCAGCTTATATAGATATAGGCTTTCCTCTCTCATCGTGACCACTTGAGGAGATTCAATTAAATGAACAAAGTATTTTTAAAAGTCCATTGTAAACTTGTTGCAGACTGTAAAGAATCATACACAATTTCCCTCATAGGCCGCATACTTGGTCTCAGGTCATGGCATCTGCAGTTGGCTTGATAAGGTTACAGAAAATGTCGCTCATGAAGATGGCATAGTCCCAGGATAGATGGCCTGAAGAAAGTTCAATGATAATATAGCGATAGTGCTGGATGTAGTACTAGAGATCTCAGCATGTCTGTTGACTAAACAAAACAATAGCAAAAACTGCCCATGGTTCATGTTCTCCCATCAAGTGCTTCACTTGGATAAAGTTACAGGCCAGTCTCTTTCTCCTGCTTCTGGTCATCTGCTGGAGTTTGTAAATATCTCCTCAGCCTCCCCATGTTACATGTATGACAGGCCGCACAGACATGTGGTGGGGGGGGGGGGATACGGCTGACCCCCACGTCTCCTCAGCCTCCCCATGTTACATGTATGACAGGCCGCACAGACATGGGGGGGGGATACGGCTGACCTCCACGTCTCCTCAGCCTCCCCATGTTACATGTATGACAGGCCGCACACGTGTGTATGGGGGGGGGGGGGGGGGAGGACATGGCTGACCTCTGTCTTCGCACATCATTTTTCCACCTTTGTTTATGCAGTTGAATATTTCTTTAGCGGGGAGCGGCGGGGCCCCAGGGGCCCTGTATCTCATCTCATCACATCTCTCCATCTAATTGCTTTGGATTCTCCTTCAAGGTTTTGAAGGAAAGTTCTGGAATTGCAGTTATTTAGTATTCTGTAGATCTCGCTCTCTGATCATCATCTATGCACACGCCAGCGGCGGCCAGAGGCGACGGACTCTACACATGAAACTGGTGAGGTCAGGACTGTGCAGCAGGGAAAGGGCTCCTCAATTGGGGAGTATCACGGTCGGGGGCTTCACTCGGGACCCCTCTTTCTATTTATCATATGTCCCATAATAGAAAATGCTCAGAAATTCCATTTCCATAATCCATATAGAAAACACCAGAAAAGATTTCCGCAGCTAATAAAGTCTGACCCCATGGCTACGGTGGTTTCATCACCACAATATCACGGGGGCAGCCCGGTCACTGATCCGTTAGCTGCATCGTATCCAATGTAGGTAAAATGCAGACTCACACTAGTACTTGTCTCAGCTCAGACTACAGAGTATCAGTGTATCCTATGTGATGCAGCTTCCTACTGTCTCCTTGTGATAGATCTGTGACATAGATCCTCTGTCCTCTCACACTATAGTCTGACTGTATCCTATGTGATGCAGCTTCCTACTGTCTCCTTGTGATAGATCTGTGACATAGATCCTCTGTCCTCTCACACTATAGTCTCACTGTATCCTATGTGATGCAGCTTCATCCTGCCTCCTTGTGATAGATCTGTGACATAGATCCTTTGTCCCCTCACACTATAGAGTCTTAGTGTATCTCATGTGATGCAGCTTCATCCTGTCTCCTTGTGATGGTTTCTACCTGCTGGTCCTTACATGAAGGAGGCAGGGAGAACAGCATGCAGCTGCAACTTTGAGGATACACTATAGAATCTGCACACAGATTACACAGGCAGTGTAAGTTAGGGCAAATGTAGAAGGCTAGCGCTCTTGGCACTTGTTTACAAAGTCCATTAGAAAGTTCAGCTATCGTGCGGAGATGTATGACCCTTTGCTGCTCTCACTTGTCCTCACATCCCCTGCTATATAGGGAGAAGAGCGGCTAATGAGCCATAGTTTTATTGATGGCTGGCCCTATAACATAGGCTAGTCTGTTTGGCCAATCATGGCTCTGAGTGACAGGGTCCTAAAAGGCCCTTTTACACAGGCCAATTACCGCATTGCTGCAAACTCTCATTTTGCTGATCAGCTTAGGATTCGGAAAAGGCCCGCTGATCAGCTGAGCGCATATTTTGTGCAGCCATATAAACCACCCTTTGATGGCCGCACATCTCTCAATGTAAACAATAGTGATGTACCTAGGTGGCCACACGGTTAGTTGTGCCGTGTAAAGGCTGATCTCGCCTCTCAGCGCTCGTTTGCTTTTGTTTAAAAAAAAAACAAAATTCTCTAGTAATCACGGCTCACCTGCTATATCACTGCCCTTCTGGAACCGTAGATAGGGGAGAAATGATCAGAGTTTAGTGGGGAGGGGTCTGAAAGCTTTTAGGAAGGATGTGACAGGTGATGAAGTCATTCACTGTAAATCAGCTGACTCCTGTCTTTCTGTGTACGTAGTACAGTTTGCACTGGGCACAGTAAGGAAAGGGGTCTATATAGCTGGATGCAGCTGAGCAGGGTGTAAACAGATGACACTGCAGGTATATGACTGGTGACATGGCTTTATAGCAAGTGCTGGAGTGCCTCTTCATCCACTATCACACACTAAATGCTACAGTAAAATAGATCACCTGACAACACAGGTGAGAGGAGGAGGAGGGGGATGAAGCTGCAGAGCCTCCAGCATGGCCAACTGTGGCTCTTACGTCCTGTCCTGGACTGAAGAGCTGTGTGGTACGTAAAAGTCACTATTTGGGTGGAGTGACGCTATAGCCCATGGTGGAGACACGCGTTGGTACCTCCCCCCACCATTCACACAGTAACTAGCCGCACACAAACAGGTAACAGAACACGGACTTTACTGTCATCAAATGAAGATCATAAAAAACAAGCTCAGTGCAACATATCACAAAATGAGGAGGAGACGAGCGGTCGGGTAGCAGTTGCTCTTACGCAGGCTGTGTATTGTTGGAATAGGCCACAATACCCCGTCATAGCGGGTGCGGCGGTGGCTCCGCAGAGGTGGCGTTCCAGTGGGTTCTGTGATTTTGGAATTTAATGAGCAATGGGGTCTGGGATGAATTTTTATAAAAAGGAAGACTGTTTGTCATCTATGTACATGAATCAATATTGGTCTGTCCCATTCCTGAGCCATCCTCTGCCCCCAGATCCAAGATGGCTGCCCTGCGAGTAAGCTGTTAGGAAGACTCAGCCAATGATTGCCAATAAGTTACCTGACCACTTGAAACCCCTCCATTAACACTTTCACTCCTGGAGTGTATTATTCTAAAATCAGTCCTTCTGGCAGCGCCGCCATCCAGCGCTCGACCCATAATCCCACAGTGCAACAAAGAAACGTACAGAAAATATCAAGGGTTAAAAACGTGGTTTACATATAAAATCACTATCCACAGGCAGAGCGGGGCCCGATACAGACAGGCGCATACAAAAGACTCCACTTGGCATTCAACAGACACGTTATGGCACACGTCTGTGTACCCACCTAGAAGGTAGGGGCAAGACGACCAGTGCGTCCCAGAGGGTCCTTAGCTGGCCACATAGAACGTCTCTTGTGGGTGAAATGCACTTTTAAAGAAATGATACAATCTCTAGCTGTTTGAGTCCATAAACCCACCCCTGCCCCCTACTGCCAGAGCAGAGGGCACTGCCAGCAAGTCATCCGAGAAAGAAGGGAGGAATATGCCATGGCGGGCGTAAGCATTGTCACAGAACCCTGCACCTCATTCCTCAGGTGTAGACGAGGTCACCCTCTATCCATGGAGCAGATATACAAAGCTTTGGCTGAGACCAGGGGAAACGTTCCAGTGCCCAGCACAAGTACCCCCGCCCCGGTCCTGGCACAGTCCACCCAATTTCCCCTTTGGCTGAAATGAGCTTGGCTGCTGGAGCTGGCACAGGGCTTTAGTCAATGGTGCCCGGGTGGATGCTGAGCACAGGCGGCTCCAGGCAGGTGGGCGAATAATTTAGGTGTGGCTCCTTGATCCACAACAGTGGCACGCCATTTTTGCCCTCACCAGTCTTGCTGGATGGTCGGCTACGGAACCTCACAAGCAGAATGGTGATGATGAGGATGCCGAATATGGGGAAGGGGTAGAAGAAGACCAGGTAGAAGAGAGCGTCATTGGAGCAGATGACCGACTGCAGGTTGGATTCTGTGGAAGAAACAGACATATGAAATTACTGGAGGACTACACAAGAGCCAGCATAAAAAACAGACATCGATGAGGTTACTAAGGGACTACACAAGAGCCATAGCAGAAGAA
This sequence comes from Dendropsophus ebraccatus, assembly GCF_027789765.1. Taxonomy (NCBI): domain Eukaryota; kingdom Metazoa; phylum Chordata; class Amphibia; order Anura; family Hylidae; genus Dendropsophus; species Dendropsophus ebraccatus. Next base: position 100,219,608 of record NC_091464.1, on the reverse strand, counting down.
ACAGACATAAATGAGGTCACTGAGGACTACACAAGAGCCAAAGCAGAAGAAACAGACATAGATAAGGTCACTAAGGACTACCCAAGAGCCAGAGCAGAAGAAACAGACATAGATAAGGTCACTAAGGACTACCCAAGAGCCAGAGCAGAAGAAACAGACATAGATAAGGTCACTAAGGACTACCCAAGAGCCAGAGCAGAAGAAACAGACATAGATGAGGTCACTGAGGACTACACAAGAGCCAAAGCAGAAGAAACAGACATAGATTGCATCACTGAGGACTACACAAGAGCCATAGCAGAAGAAACAGACATAGATAAGGTCACTAAGGACTACACAAGAGCCAGAGCAGAAAAAACAGACATAGATAAGGTCACTAAGGACTACACAAGAGCCAGAGCAGAAGAAACAGACATAGATAAGGTCACTAAGGACTACACAAGAGCCAGAGCAGAAGAAACAGACATAAATGAGGTCACTGAGGACTACACAAGAGCCAAAGCAGAAGAAACAGACATAGATAAGGTCACTGAGGACTACACAAGAGCCAGAGCAGAAGAAACAGACATAAATGAGGTCACTGAGGACTACACAAGAGCCAAAGCAGAAGAAACAGACATAGATAAGGTCACTAAGAAACAGACATAGATGAGGTCACTGAGGACTACACAAGAGCCAGAGCAGAAGAAACAGACATAGATGAGGTCACTGAGGACTACACAAGAGCCAGAGCAGAAGAAACAGACATAGATGAGGTCACTGAGGACTACACAAGAGCCAGAGCAGAAGAAACAAACATAGATAATGTCACTGAGGACTACCCAAGAGCCATAGCAGAAGAAACAGACATAGATAAGGTCACTAAGGACTACACAAGAGCCAGAGCAGAAGAAACAGACATAGATAAGGTCACTAAGGACTACACAAGAGCCAGAGCAGAAGAAACAGACATAAATGAGGTCACTGAGGACTACACAAGAGCCAAAGCAGAAGAAACAGACATAGATGAGGTCACTGAGGACTACACAAGAGCCAGAGCAGAAGAAACAGACATAGATAATGTCACTGAGGACTACACAAGAGTCAGAGCAGAAGAAACAGACATAGATAAGGTCACTAAGGACTACACAAGAGCCAAAGCAGAAGAAACAGACATAGATGAGGTCACTGAGGACTACACAAGAGCCAAAGCAGAAGAAACAGACATAGATGAGGTCACTGAGGACTACACAAGAGCCAAAGCAGAAGAAACAGACATAGATGCCATCACTGAGGACTACACAAGAGCCAGAGCAGAAGAAACAGACATAGATGAGGTCACTAAGGACTACACAAGAGCCAAAGCAGAAGAAACAGACATAGATGAGGTCACTGAGGACTACACAAGAGCCAGAGCAGAAGAAACAGACATAGATGAGGTCACTGAGGACTACACAAGAGCCAAAGCAGAAGAAACAGACATAGATGAGGTCACTGAGGACTACACAAGAGCCATAGCAGAAGAAACAGACATAGATTGCATCACTGAGGACTACACAAGAGCCAGAACAGAAGAAACAGACATAGATGAGGTCACTGAGGACTACACAAGAGCCAGAGCAGAAGAAACAGACATAGATAAGGTCACTGAGGACTACACAAGAGCCAAAGCAGAAGAAACAGACATAGATAAGGTCACTGAGGACTACACAAGAGCCAGAGCAGAAGAAACAGACATAGATGAGGTCACTGAGGACTACACAAGAGCCATAGCAGAAGAAACAGATAGATAAGGTCACTGAGGACTACACAAGAGCCAAAGCAGAAGAAACAGACATAGATGGCATCACTGAGGACTACACAAGAGCCAGAGCAGAAGAAACAGACATAGATGAGGTCACTGAGGACTACACAAGAGCCAGAGCAGAAGAAACAGACATAGATGAGGTCACTAAGGACTACACAAGAGCCAAAGCAGAAGAAACAGACATAGATGAGGTCACTGAGGACTACACAAGAGCCAGAGCAGAAGAAACAGACATAGATAAGGTCACTGAGGACTACACAAGAGCCAGAGCAGAAGAAACAGACATAGATGAGGTCACTGAGGACTACACAAGAGCCAGAGCAGAAGAAACAGACATAGATAAGGTCACTGTGGACCACGACCTTGATGACATCAGTAAGGACCACACTAGTGAGTGCCCAATGACATGACCAGTTACTCAGGTGTTATTTCTAGGGTTCTGGCTCAGTCACTGACCGTTCTATAGAGGTGATGGACCATGGACAACCCTAGAGAGCCCCCCACTTACCCTTGCTGTGGACGCTGACCCACCCTACGAGGCTCTCATCCTGTGCCAGCAGGTACCACTCCCCACGGGGCCCCATCATCCATTCCTGGACAGTACAGGTGTAGTTGCCAGAGTCGGCTGGACCGACTTCAGGTATCCGCAGCTTATACATAGTGGGGGAGAGCTGGATCTGCTGCAGGCGTCCCTCCCAGCGTGGGCTCAGGGGGCTCCACACACCAGAGCGGTCAGTGGTCAGGATGGGCTCGGCCCCTCGGCTCCCACTGTGATGAGACCAGGACACCGCCAGCTGGGACTCTGGGCGAGAGCGGGATAGGATGGTGCAGTCCAGGGTAAGATGGCCACCTTCCAGCAGTGACACATTGAGGGGTGCGGCCTCCAGCAGCAGGTCTGGATCTGTGGGGGGACAACACAGGGTTAATTGGCCAGCCGTGTGAACCGTGCATCGTACAGGGAGAGGGCGGCCTCGCTCTATTACACTGCACCTTTCCTAATAAACACTCACAGATGGAGGTTTGTCACACTTGTATCAGGTGTACACAATGCTCTGTGAGCTACACCACCACATTGTACATAGCTAGTCCTGCTCTCAGCTGTATCCAGTGTACACAATGCTCTGTGAGCTACACCACCACATTGTACATAGCTAGTCTTGCTCTCAGCTGTATCCAGTGTACACAATGCTCTGTGAGCTACACCACCACATTGTACATAGCTAGTCCTGCTCTCAGCTGTATCCAGTGTACACAATGCTCTGTGAGCTACACCACCACATTGTACATAGCTAGTCTTGCTCTCAGCTGTATCCAGTGTACACAATGCTCTGTGAGCTACACCACCACATTGTACATAGCTAGTCCTGCTCTCAGCTGTATCCAGTGTACACAATGCTCTGTGAGCTACACCACCACATTGTACATAGCTAGTCTTGCTCTGTATGCAGTGTAGACAATGCTCTGTGAGCCCCAGACTGATACATTGTACATAGCTAGTCCTGTTCTCAGCTGTATCTGGTGTACACAATGCTCTGTGAGCTACACCACCACACTGTACATAGCTAGTCCTGCTCTCAGCTGTATCCAGTGTAGACAATGCTCTGTGAGCTCCAGGCTGATAATCTGTTGCAATGTATCAGGAGAGGGGGGGTGGCACTCACCAGGGCGGCGTACACTGATGTAGGTGGTAGCGGAGCGCTCCTCGGCCCACCTGTACCACTGCCCCCGGGGGTCCTGCAGCCATTCCTGCACCCGGCAGCTATAGGCTCCGCTATCCTGCTCCTCGGCTGGCTGGACACTCAGGGTGTAGAGGCCGGGCCGCGGCTGCCACAGGTGAAGGCGCTCGGGCAGCTCTGCGCCCAATCGGTCCTCATCCTCACTGTGGGGCAGAGTGATGTCATCGGGGGGGAGCTGGACCACCATCCTCTCTGGCTCTCCTGCCCTCCAGACCAGCCACTCCAGGAGCAGGCGAGACTGTGGCAGCGTCCGGTTCACCACCTGGCACTGCACCGTGAGGCTGTCCCCCTCCAGGGAGGAGATGTTCCTGGGCAGCTGCTCCACCTGCAGGTTGTTATCTGTGGAGGAAGAGAGGATGGGGGTCAACAGGGCACGGACACAGGGGGCACTACCAACCTGCCACCCTCACCAGGGCTTTTCTGCCCCAAATATAGCCTAGGCCAGAGCATACCCCGGGGTGTAACATAGCCTAGGCCAGAGCATACCCCGGGGTGTAACATAGCCTAGGCCAGAGCATACCCCCGGGGTGTAACATAGCCTAGGCCAGACTATACCCCGGGGTGTAACATAACCTAGGCCAGAGCATACCCCGGGGTGTAACATAGCCTAGGCCAGAGCATACCCCGGGGTGTAACATAGCCTAGGCCAAACTATACCCAGGGGTGTAACATAGCCTAGGCCAGACTATACCCCGGGGTGTAACATAGCCTAGGCCAGAGTATACCCCGGGGTGTAACATAGCCTAGGCCAAACTATACCCAGGGGTGTAACATAGCCTAGGCCAAACTATACCCCGCGGTGTAACATAGCCTAGGCCAAACTATACCCCGGGGTGTAACAAAGCCTAGGCCAGAGCATACCCCGGAGTGTAACATAGCCTAGGCCAGAGCATACCCCGGGGTGTAACATAGCCTAGGCCAGAGCATACCCCGGGGTGTAACATAACCTAGGCCAGAGCATACCCCGGGGTGTAACATAACCTAGGCCAGAGCATACCCCGGGGTGTAACATAGCCTAGGCCAGAGCATACCCCAGGGTGTAACATAGCCTAGGCCAGACTATAACCCGGGGTGTAACATAGCCTAGGCCAGACTATACCCCGGGGTGTAACATAGCCTAGGCCAGAGCATACCCCGGGGTGTAACATAGCCTAGGCCAGAATATACCTCGGGGTGTAACATAGCCTAGGCCAGAGCATACCCCGGGGTGTAACATAGCCTAGGCCAGACTATACCCTGGGGTGTAACATAGCCTAGGCCAGACTATACCCCGGGGTGTAACATAGCCTAGGCCAGACTATACCCCGGGGTGTAACATAGCCTAGGCCAGACTATACCCCGGGGTGTAACATAGCCTAGGTCAGACTATACCCCGGGGTGTAACATAGCCTAGGCCAGAGCATACCCCGGGGTGTAACATAGCCTAGGCCAGAGCATACCCCGGGGTGTAACATAGCCTAGGCCAGAATATACCTCGGGGTGTAACATAGCCTAGGCCAGAGCATACCCCGGGGTGTAACATAGCCTAGGCCAAACTATACCCTGGGGTGTAACATAGCCTAGGCCAGAGCATACCCCGGGGTGTAACATAGCCTAGGCCAGACTATACCCCGGGGTGTAACATAGCCTAGGCCAGACTATACCCCGGGGTGTAACATAGCCTAGGCCAGAGCATACCCCGGGGTGTAACATAGCCTAGGCCAAACTATACCCAGGGGTGTAACATAGCCTAGGCCAGACTATACCCCGGGGTGTAACATAGCCTAGGCCAGAGTATACCCCGGGGTGTAACATAGCCTAGGCCAAACTATACCCAGGGGTGTAACATAGCCTAGGCCAGACTATACCCCGGGGTGTAACATAGCCTAGGCCAAACTATACCCCGGGGTGTAACATAGCCTAGGCCAGAGCATACCCCGGAGTGTAACATAGCCTAGGCCAGAGCATACCCCGGGGTGTAACATAGCCTAGGCCAGAGCATACCCCGGGGTGTAACATAACCTAGGCCAGAGCATACCCCGGGGTGTAACATAACCTAGGCCAGAGCATACCCCGGGGTGTAACATAGCCTAGGCCAGAGCATACCCCGGGGTGTAACATAGCCTAGGCCAGAGCATACCCCAGGGTGTAACATAGCCTAGGCCAGACTATAACCCGGGGTGTAACATAGCCTAGGCCAGACTATACCCCGGGGTGTAACATAGCCTAGGCCAGACTATACCCCGGGGTGTAACATAGCCTAGGCCAGAGCATACCTCGGGGTGTAACATAGCCTAGGCCAGAGCATACCCCGGGGTGTAACATAGCCTAGGCCAAACTATACCCTGGGGTGTAACATAGCCTAGGCCAGAGCATACCCCGGGGTGTAACATAGCCTAGGCCAGAGCATACCCCGGGGTGTAACATAGCCTAGGCCAGAATATACCTCGGGGTGTAACATAGCCTAGGCCAGAGCATACCCCGGGGTGTAACATAGCCTAGGCCAAACTATACCCTGGGGTGTAACATAGCCTAGGCCAGAGCATACCCCGGGGTGTAACATAGCCTAGGCCAGACTATACCCCGGGGTGTAACATAGCCTAGGCCAGACTATACCCCGGGGTGTAACATAGCCTAGGCCAGAGCATACCCCGGGGTGTAACATAGCCTAGGCCAAACTATACCCAGGGGTGTAACATAGCCTAGGCCAGACTATACCCCGGGGTGTAACATAGCCTAGGCCAGAGTATACCCCGGGGTGTAACATAGCCTAGGCCAAACTATACCCAGGGGTGTAACATAGCCTAGGCCAGACTATACCCCGGGGTGTAACATAGCCTAGGCCAAACTATACCCCGGGGTGTAACATAGCCTAGGCCAGAGCATACCCCGGAGTGTAACATAGCCTAGGCCAGAGCATACCCCGGGGTGTAACATAGCCTAGGCCAGAGCATACCCCGGGGTGTAACATAACCTAGGCCAGAGCATACCCCGGGGTGTAACATAGCCTAGGCCAGACTATAACCCGGGGTGTAACATAGCCTAGGCCAGACTATACCCCGGGGTGTAACATAGCCTAGGCCAGACTATACCCCGGGGTGTAACATAGCCTAGGCCAGAGCATACCTCGGGGTGTAACATAGCCTAGGCCAGAGCATACCCCGGGGTGTAACATAGCCTAGGCCAAACTATACCCTGGGGTGTAACATAGCCTAGGCCAGAGCATACCCCGGGGTGTAACATAGCCTAGGCCAGACTATACCCTGGGGTGTAACATAGCCTAGGCCAGACTATACCCCGGGGTGTAACATAGCCTAGGCCAGACTATACCCCGGGGTGTAACATAGCCTAGGCCAGACTATACCCCGGGGTGTAACATAGCCTAGGCCAGAGCATACCCCGGGGTGTAACATAGCCTAGGCCAGAGCATACCCCGGGGTGTAACATAGCCTAGGCCAGAATATACCTCGGGGTGTAACATAGCCTAGGCCAGAGCATACCCCGGGGTGTAACATAGCCTAGGCCAGACTATACCCCGGGGTGTATAGGATCAGTGCTGCACACCTCTGCCTTAAATTGTAAAGCCGATGCTCAGTGGTAACTGGGTTCTTCAACCATAAGACTTGTATAGGAGAAAACCACGGCACTCGATATTGCAAGAATAGGAGAAGGTTTTATTTAACAAATAGATACAAGGTATTTACTGCGACCGTACATAAAGAATGCAAGAGATGAGACCAATGACATAAAGTACGACGTTTCGGTCCGCTATGAACCTTCCTCAGGCAATGGGGTCTCTCATGTGCTATGTGCAGGGAGAAGGGTCGGTGCAGGGAGACCCTTCTCCCTGCACATAGCACATGAGAGACCCCATTGCCTGAGGAAGGTTCATAGCGGACCGAAACGTCGTACTTTATGTCATTGGTCTCATCTCTTGCATTCTTTATGTACGGTCGGAGTAAATACCTTGTATCTATTTGTTAAATAAAACCTTCTCCTATTCTTGCAATATCGAGTGCCGTGGTTTTCTCCTATATACCCCGGGGTGTAACATAGCCTAGGCCAAACTATACCCAGGGGTGTAACACAGCCTAGGCCAAACTATACCCTGGGGTGTAACATAGCCTAGGCCAGAGGATACCCCGGAGTGTAACATAGCCTAGGCCAGACTATACCCCGGGGTGTAACATAGCCTAGGCCAAACTATACCCAGGGGTGTAACATAGCCTAGGCCAAACTATACCCAGGGGTGTAACATAGCCTAGGCCAAACTATACCCAGGGGTGTAACACAGCCTAGGCCAGAGTATACCCCGGGGTGTAACATAACCTAAGCCAGACTATACCCCGGGGTGTAACATAGCCTAGGCCAGAGTATACCCATCCAGGCCAGAATATACCCCGGGGATGAACTCTATACCTGGGGGTGTGGAACAGCCTGGGCCATGGTATAAATCGGGGTATAGTCTAGCCCAGTGCTTCTCAATTCCAGTCCTCACCAACAGCTCATGTTTTGAGGATTTCCTTAGTATGTCACAGGTGATATCATTATACTCAGTGCATCAGGTATTAGCACAGGTGTCCTTTGTATGGGAAATCCTCAAAACCTGACCTGTTGGTGAGGACTGGAATTAAGAAGCACTGGTCTATCCCAGGCCACAGTATACCCAAGGGGTGTGCTGATCTGCGTAGGACCCGCCATGTGCTGATCAGGTGACCCATAAACATTCCCCGATAATCGCCCAATGTAAAGCTGCCCATATAAGTTACCGTTTCAGGACGTTCCTTATATGAAGAAAGTTTCTCTGATTGAAGTAATAAAATCCTATTGGGGGGGGGGGGCAGTATTTTTGAGGGGGGGCAGTTTTTATGGGCCGTGCAAAATTTTACGTGTTTTTGCGCAACAATCATCCTTAGACGCGAGAGCCGCGATACATCTTACACAATTTGCGCCTAAGGCCGGGGTCACACTGCGCTTTTTGCAGTCCGTTTACTCCATCCTTTTTTTATCCCCCAAAAAAACTATTAAAAACAAAATCAAAATGCAGCCTTCTAACGTACACAAAAAGGCGTCCGCGCACGATTCGGTTCTGTGTACGCTAGAAAATAAACAAACAATTTTTCTAATGACAGTGAATGAAAAAACAGATGAAAGCGGAGACAAATGCAGCCGTCTTTTATATCGATTTTTCATTTGTTTTCTGCAAAAAACTGATGGAAAAACAGACAGCAAAAACGCAGTGTGAACCCGGCCTAAACCTGCTCAGCTAAACAGCTCCGCTGGGGGGATTCTGCCCAAAAACATTATAGAAAATCCCACCCCCTCCCGATGCAATCCCTGAAACAAGGAGCAGGAGGCGGAGACTGATGGAATGTACCTGCAGAACCCATCACCCAAACGGGTGCACAAAGTCTCCTGATCACAAAAAATAGCGCAAACCCAATGCGGAATCCCCCGATGTGATCAGACCTGGACCGTTCTCCCGTATCTCACAAAGCGGAATCCCCCGATGGGATCAGACCTGTACCCTTCTCCCGTATCTCACAGACAAAGCGGAATCCCCCGATGCGATCAGACCTGTACCCTTCTCCCGTATCTCACAGACAAAGCGGAATCCCCCGATGCGATCAGACCTGTACCCTTCTCCCGTATCTCACAGACAAAGCGGAATCCCCCGATGCGATCAGACCTGTACCCTTCTCCCGTATCTCACAGACAAAGCGGAATCCCCCGATGCGATCAGACCTGTACCCTTCTCCCGTATCTCACAGACAAAGCGGAATCCCCCGATGCGATCAGACCTGTACCCTTCTCCCGTATCTCACAGACAAAGCGGAATCCCCCGATGCGATCAGACCTGTACCCTTCTCCCGTATCTCACAGACAAAGCGGAATCCCCCGATGCGATCAGACCTGTACCCTTCTCCCGTATCTCACAGACAAAGCGGAATCCCCCGATGCGATCAGACCTGTACCCTTCTCCCGTATCTCACAGACAAAGCGGAATCCCCCGATGCGATCAGACCTGTACCCTTCTCCCGTATCTCACAGACAAAGCGGAATCCCCCGATGCGATCAGACCTGTACCCTTCTCCCGTATCTCACAGACAAAGCGGAATCCCCCGATGCGATCAGACCTGTACCCTTCTCCCGTATCTCACAGACAAAGCGGAATCCCCCGATGCGATCAGACCTGTACCCTTCTCCCGTATCTCACAGACAAAGCGGAATCCCCCGATGCGATCAGACCTGTACCCTTCTCCCGTATCTCACAGACAAAGCGGAATCCCTGATAGGGGAGAGAAGTTACGGTGTCTGTCCCTCCCAGCTCCCAATATCATGGGGGGGGGGGGGGGGGGGAATGAACCGGCCTGGGCCAAAATATACCCGGGGTATAACCGGGACTGGGGGTATACACTCCGGCTTGTTACATCAGGATCCCCATAGTGTCTACTCACAGGGCCCCCCATAGCCGCCTCTTATATAGCCTGGGGCCCCCCATAGCCTCGGCTTACCTGGCATCTTCACATTGACCTCGGTCAGCCCGGAGGCGTCCTTGGCCAGCTGGTACCAGGCCTGGTTGGGGTCCAGCAGCCACTCCTCCACCTGGCAGTAGTATCCTCCGCTGTCCTGGAGTCGGGCCCCCCGCAGGGTGAGGGTGTAGTGCCCAGGGGTTAGCTCCTCCAGCTGCAGCCGCTCCTTCAGATCAGCCTCCTCCGCGTACATCCCATACTCCATGCCAGCACCGCTCCGCACAATCAGCTTCCCATCCGCCCCCGAGGGCTCCTGCGCGAACCACAGCACCGAGAAGCGGGAGTCCGGACTGCTCTGCGAGCGCACCATGCAGGACAGGCTCACCGGCGCCCCCTCCAGCACCGTCACCGAGCGCTGCCCCTTACCAACCTGCAGCCGCGAGACTGAAAAACACAACAGGGAAAGCTGGGTGACAACCCCCGGGGAGGACACACATTCTGTCACCGAGGAGTCTGGGAAAGCAGGGTGACAACCCCGGGGGAGGACACACATTCTGTCACCGAGGAGTCTGGGAAAGCAGGGTGACAACCCCGGGGGAGGACACACATTCTGTCACCGAGGAGTCTGGGAAAGCAGGGTGACAACCCCGGGGGAGGACACACATTCTGTCACCGAGGAGTCTGGGAAAGCTGGGTGAGATCCCCCGGGGAGGACACACATTCTGTCACCGAGGAGTCTGGGAAAGCTGGGTGAGATCCCCGGGGGAGGACACACATTCTATCACCGAGGAGTCTGGGAAAGCTGGGTGAGATCCCCGGGGGAGGACACACATTCTGTCACCGAGGAGTCTGGGAAAGCTGGGTGACAGCCGCGGGGGAGGACACACATTCTGTCACCAAGGAGTCTGGGAAAGCTGGGTGAGATCCCCGGGGGAGGACACACATTCTGTCACCGAGGAGTCTGGGAAAGCTGGGTGAAAAACCCCGGGGGAGGACACACATTCTGTCACCGAGGAGTCTGGGAAAGCTGGGTGACAGCCGCGGGGGAGGACACACATTCTGCCACTGAGGAGTCTGGGAAAGCTGGGTGACAGCCGCGGGGGAGGACACACATTCTGTCACCAAGGAGTCTGGGAAAGCTGGGTGAGATCCCCGGGGGAGGACACACATTCTGTCACCAAGGAGTCTGGGAAAGCTGGGTGAGATCCCCGGGGGAGGACACACATTCTGTCACCGAGGAGTCTGGGAAAGCTGGGTGACAGCCGCGGGGGAGGACACACATTCTATCACCGAGGAGTCTGGGAAAGCTGGGTGACAGCCGCGGGGGAGGACACACATTCTGTGTCCGAGGAGTCTGGGAAAGCTGGGTGACAGCAGCGGAGGAGGACACACATTCTATCAACGAGGAGTCTGGGAAAGCTGGGTGACAGCCGCGGGGGAGGACACACATTCTGTCACCGAGGAGTCTGGGAAAGCTGGGTGACAGCCGCGGGGGAGGACACACATTCTGTCACCGAGGAGTCTGGGAAAGCTGGGTGACAGCCGCGGGGGAGGACACACATTCTGTGTCCGAGGAGTCTGGGAAAGCTGGGTGACAGTAGCGGGGGAGGACACACATTCTGTCACCGAGGAGTCTGGGAAAGCTGGGTGACAGCCGCTGGGGAGGACACACATTCTGTCACCGAGGAGTCTGGGAAAGCTGGGTGACAGCCGCTGGGGAGGACACACATTCTGTCACCGAGGAGTCTGGGAAAGCTGGGTGACAGCCGCTGGGGAGGACACACATTCTGTCACCGAGGAGTCTGGGAAAGCTGGGTAACAGCCGCTGGGGAGGACACACATTCTGTCACCGAGGAGTCTGGGAAAGCTGGGTAACAGCCGCGGGGGAGGACACACATTCTGTCACCGAGGAGTCTGGGAAAGCTGGGTGACAGCCACGCAGTCTCATGGCTCTGTTGCCCCAGTTCTGTGATTGATACCGGGACCCACAGATGCCTATCACCTCCTTCCCTGGCAACTGTCGCTAAGGAGAGCCATGTTACCAGGGAAACCACAGGCACAGAGTCCCAAGGAGTGGGCGTACGGGGCGTACGGGGCGGAGGATGCAACAGAAATAGGAATACGGAAAAAGATCCTGGCCACATCGTATGTAAATGAAGACGAGCGGCCCAGGATGCAAAGGGTCAAAATATGCAAATGAGCCAGAAAGCTCCAAGTAAGAATACCCGGGGGAATGTAAATATAGAGGAGCAGCCATAAGATACCTATATACTCCAGCAGTATACAGCAACCCTATATACACCGAGGGGTCACTATACACAAGCCCCACACACAGCGAGGGGGTTAACAATACACAAGTCACACACATATAGTGTATGTGTAGTGTATTGTGTATATAGTGTATGTGTGGTGTATATAGTGTATGTGTAGTGTATATAGTACATGTGTGGTGTACATAGTATATGTGTAGAGTATATAGTATGTGTGTGGTGTACATAGTATATGTGTGTGGTGTATATAGTATGTGTGTGGTGTATATAGTGTATGTGTGGTGTATATAGTGTATGTGTGGTGTATATAGTGTATATAGTGTAGTGTATATAGTGTATATAGTGTATGTGTGGTGTACATAGTATATGTGTAGAGTATATAGTATGTGTGTGGTGTACATAGTATATGTGTGTGGTGTATATAGTATGTGTGTGGTGTATATAGTGTATGTGTGGTGTATATAGTGTATGTGTGGTGTATATAGTGTATATAGTGTAGTGTATATAGTGTATATAGTGTATGTGTAGTGTATATAGTGTATATAGTGTATGTGTAGTGTATATAGTGTATGTGTAGTGAATATAGTGTAGTGTATATAGTGTATGTGTAGTGTATATAGTGTATATAGAGTATATAGTGTAGTGTATATAGTGTATTGTATATAGTGTATGTGTAGTGTATATAGTGTAGTGTATATAGTGTATGTGTAGTGTATATAGTGTAGTGTATATAGTGTATGTGTATATAGTGTATATAGTAAAGTGTATATAGTGTATGTATATATAGTGTATATAGTGTATGTGTAGTGTATATAGTGTATATAGTAAAGTGTATATAGTGTACTGTATATAGTGTATGTGTAGTGTATATAGTGTATATAGTGTAGTGTATATAGTGTATGTGTGGTGTATATAGTATATGTGTGGTGTATAGTGTATATAGTATATGTGTGGTGTATAGTGTATATAGTACATGTGTGGTGTATAGTGTATATAGTACATGTGTGGTGTATAGTATAGTGTAGTGTATGTGTGGTGTATAGTGTATATAGTATATGTGTGGTGTATAGTGTATATAGTATATGTGTGGTGTATAGTGTATATAGTATATGTGTGGTGTATAGTGTATATAGTATATGTGTGGTGTATAGTATAGTGTAGTATATAGTGTATGTGTGGTGTACATAGTATATGTGTAGAGTATATAGTATGTGTGTGGTGTACATAGTATATGTGTAGAGTATATAGAATGTGTGTGGTGTATATAGTGTAGTATATAGTGTATGTGTGGTGTATATAGTGTATGTGTGGTGTATATAGTGTATATAGTGTAGTGTATATAGTGTATATAGTGTATGTGTAGTGTATATAGTGTATGTGTAGTGTATATAGTGTATGTGTATATAGTGTATATAGAGTATATAGTGTAGTGTATATAGTGTATTGTATATAGTGTATGTGTAGTGTATATAGTGTAGTGTATATAGTGTATGTGTAGTGTATATAGTGTAGTGTATATAGTGTATGTGTAGTGTATATAGTGTAGTGTATATAGTGTATGTGTAGTGTATATAGTGTAGTGTATATAGTATATGTGTGTATAGTGTATGTGTGTATAGTAAAGTGTATATAGTGTATGTATATATAGTGTATATAGTGTATGTGTAGTGTATATAGTGTACTGTATATAGTGTATGTGTAGTGTATATAGTACATGTGTGGTGTATAGTGTATATAGTACATGTGTGGTGTATAGTGTATATAGTACATGTGTGGTGTATAGTGTATATAGTACATGTGTGGTGTATAGTGTATATAGTACATGTGTGGTGTATAGTGTATATAGTACATGTGTGGTGTATAGTGTATATAGTACATGTGTGGTGTGTAGTGTATATAGTGTATGTGTAGTGTATATAGTGTATGTGTAGTGTATATAGAGTAGTGTATATAGTGTATGTGTAGTGTATATAGTATAGTGTATATAGTGTAGTGTATATAGTGTATGTGTAGTGTATATAGTGTATACAGTGTATGTGTAGTGTATATAGTATAGTGTATATAGTGTAGTGTATATAGAGTAGTGTATATAGTGTATGTGTAGTGTATATAGTGTAGTGTATATAGTGTATGTGTAGTGTATATAGAGTAGTGTATGTGTATATAGAGTATATAGTGTATTGTATATAGTGTATGTGTATATAGAGTATATAGTGTATTGTATATAGTGTATATAGTATATGTGTGGTGTATAGTGTATATAGTATATGTGTGGTGTATAGTGTATATAGTATATGTGTGGTGTATAGTGTATATAGTATATGTGTGGTGTATAGTGTAGTGTATATAGTGTATATAGTATATGCGTGGTGTATAGTGTATATAGTATATGTGTGGTGTATAGTGTATATAGTATATGTGTGGTGTATAGTATAGTGTAGTGTATATAGTGTATGTGTGGTGTATAGTGTATATAGTATATGTGTGGTGTATAGTATAGTGTGGTGTATATAGTATAGTGTATACAGTGTATGTGTGGTGTATATAGTGTAGTGTATATAGTGTATGTGTAGTGTATATAGAGTAGTGTATATAGTGTATGTGTAGTGTATATAGTGTATGTGTATATAGTGTATATAGTGTAGTGTATATAGTGTAGTGTATATAGTGTATATAGTAAAGTGTATATAGTGTATGTATATATAGTGTAGTGTATATAGTGTATATAGTGTATGTATATATAGTGTATATAGTGTATGTGTAGTGTCTATAGTGTAGTGTATATAGTGTATGTATATAGTGTATGTATATATAGTGTATATAGTGTATGTGTAGTGTATATAGTGTATGTGTAGTGTATATAGTGTATGTGTAGTGTCTATAGTGTAGTGTATATAGTGTATATGTAGTGTATATAGTGTATGTGTAGTGTCTATAGTGTAGTGTATATAGTGTAGTGTATATAGTGTAGTGTATATAGTGTAGTGTATATAGTGTATATGTAGTGTATATAGTGTATGTGTAGTGTCTATAGTGTAGTGTATATAGTGTAGTGTATATAGTGTAGTGTATATAGTGTATGTGTAGTGTCTATAGTGTAGTGTATATAGTGTATATAGTGTATGTGTAGTGTATATAGTGTATGTGTATATAGTGTATATAGTGTATGTGTAGTGTATATAGTGTAGTGTATATAGTGTATATAGTGTAGTGTATATAGTGTATATGTAGTGTCTATAGTGTATGTGTAGTGTCTATAGTGTAGTGTATATAGTGTATATAGTGTATGTGTAGTGTATATAGTGTAGTGTATATAGTGTAGTGTATATAGTGTATGTGTATATAGTGTATATAGTGTATGTGTAGTGTATATAGTGTAGTGTATATAGTGTAGTGTATATAGTGTATATGTAGTGTCTATAGTGTATGTGTAGTGTCTATAGTGTAGTGTATATAGTGTATATAGTGTATGTGTAGTGTATATAGTGTAGTGTATATAGTGTATATAGTGTATATGTAGTGTATATAGTGTAGTGTATATAGTGTATGTATATATAGTGAATATAGTGTATGTGTAGTGTATATAGTGTAGTGTATATAGTGTATTGTATATAGTGTATGTGTATATAGTGTATGTATATATAGTGTATATAGTGTATGTGTAGTGTATATAGTGTAGTGTATATAGTGTATGTGTAGTGTATATAGTGTATATAGTGTATATGTAGTGTCTATAGTGTATGTGTAGTGTCTATAGTGTAGTGTATATAGTGTATATAGTGTATGTGTAGTGTATATAGTGTAGTGTATATAGTGTATATAGTGTATGTATATGTAGTGTATATAGTGTAGTGTATATAGTGTATGTATATGTAGTGTATATAGTGTAGTGTATATAGTGTATGTATATGTAGTGTATATAGTGTATGTGTAGTGTATATAGTGTATGTGTAGTGTATATAGTGTAGTGTATATAGTGTATATAGTGTATATGTAGTGTATATAGTGTATGTGTAGTGTCTATAGTGTAGTGTATATAGTGTATATAGTGTATGTGTAGTGTATATAGTGTATGTGTAGTGTCTATAGTGTAGTGTATATAGTGTATGTATATATAGTGTATATAGTGTATGTGTAGTGTATATAGTGTATTGTATATAGTGTATGTGTATATAGTGTATGTATATATAGTGTATATAGTGTATGTGTAGTGTATATAGTGTATGTGTATATAGTGTATGTATATATAGTGTATATAGTGTATGTGTAGTGTATATAGTGTAGTGTATATAGTGTATGTGTAGTGTATATAGTGTATGTGTAGTGTCTATAGTGTAGTGTATATAGTGTATGTATATATAGTGTATATAGTGTATGTGTAGTGTATATAGTGTATGTGTAGTGTATATAGTGTATGTGTAGTGTCTATAGTGTAGTGTATATAGTGTATGTATATATAGTGTATATAGTGTATGTGTAGTGTATATAGTGTATGTGTAGTGTATATAGTGTATATAGTGTATGTATATATAGTGTATATAGTGTATGTGTAGTGTATATAGTATATATAGTGTATGTGTAGTGTATATAGTATATATAGTGTATGTGTAGTGTCTATAGTGTAGTGTATATAGTGTATGTATATATAGTGTATATAGTGTATGTGTAGTGTATATAGTGTATGTGTAGTGTATATAGTGTATATAGTGTATGTATATATAGTGTATATAGTGTATGTGTAGTGTATATAGTATATATAGTGTATGTGTAGTGTATATAGTATATATAGTGTATGTGTAGTGTATATAGTGTATATAGTGTATGTATATATAGTGTATATAGTGTATGTGTAGTGTATATAGTGTATGTGTAGTGTATATAGTGTATGTGTAGTGTATATAGTGTATGTGTAGTGTATACAGTAGTGATGTCATCTCCGGTATGGAGCGTCTCTCAGGCTTTTTCCCATCACTGGAGGGGGGAGGGGGCGGGTATCTGGATTTACCGGTCTGACAGTGGACGCCACACCCGATTTTTTACAGCCTCCCCACACTGGCTGATGGCAGCGGCCTCTCTCTCTCACACACCTGGGGGGGGGGGGGGGCAGCGGCCTCTCTCTCACACACCTGGGGGGGGGGGGGCAGCGGCCTCTCTCTCTTTCTCTCACACACCCTGTGGGGGGGGCAGTGGCCTCTCTCTCTCACACACCCTGGGGGGGGGGGGGGGCAGCGGCCTCTCTCTCTTTCTCTCACACACCCTGGGGGGGGGGGGGGCAGCGGCCTCTCTCTCTCACACACCTGGGGGGGGGGGGCAGCGGCCTCTCTCTCTCACACACCCTGGGGGGGGGGGGGCAGCGGCCTCTCTCACACACCCTGGGGGGGGGGGGCAGCGGCCTCTCTCTCTCACACACCCTGGGGGGGGGGGGCAGCGGCCTCTCTCTCTCTCACACACCCCGGGGGGGGGGGCAGTGGCCTCTCTCTCTCACACACCCTGGGGTGGGGGTGGGGGGGCAGCAGCCTCTCTCTCTCACACACCCTGGGGGGGGGGCAGCGGCCTCTCTCTCTCTCACCCTGGGGTGGGGGTGGGGGGGCAGCGGCCTCTCTCTCTCACACACCCTGGGGGGGGGCAGCGGCCTCTCTCACACACACACATTGGGGGGGGGGCAGCGGCCTCTCTCTCTCACACACCCTGGGGGGGGGGGGGCAGCGGCCTCTCTCTCACACACATTGGGGGGGGGGGCAGCGGCCTCTCTCTCTTTCTCTCACACACACCCTGGGGGGGGGGGCAGCGGCGTCTCTCTCTCACACACTCGGGGGGGGCGGCAGCGGCCTCTCTCTCTCACACACATTGGGGGGGGGGGCAGCGGCCTCTCTCTCTCACACACATCCTGGGGGGGGGGCAGCGGCCTCTCTCTCTCACACACATCCTGGGGGGGGGGGGCAGCGGCCTCTCTCACACACCCTGTGGGGGGGGGGGCAGCGGCCTCTCTCTGTCACACACCCTGGGGGGTGGGGGGCAGCGGCCTCTCTCTCACATACACCCGGGGGGGGGGGTGGGCAGCGGCCTCTCTCTCTTTCTCTCACACACACCCTGGGGGGGGGGGCAGCGGCCTCTCTCTCTCACACACCCTGGGGGGGGGCAGCGGCCTCTCTCTCTCACACACCCTGGGGGGGGGGGGGCAGCGGCCTCTCTCTCTCACACACCCTGGGGGGGGGGGGGCAGCGGCCTCTCTCTCACACACCCAGGGGGGGGGGCAGCGGCCTCTCTCTCTCACACACATTGGGGGGGGGGGCAGCGGCCTCTCTCTCTCACACACATTGGGGGCGGGCAGCGGCCTCTCTCTCACACACCCTGGGGTGGGGGTGGGGGGGCAGCGGCCTCTCTCTCTCACACACCCTGTGGGGGGGGGGCAGCGGTCTCTCTCTCTCACACACCCTGGGGGGGGGGGCGGGGCAGCGGCCTCTCTCTCACACACATTGGGGGGGGGGGCAGCGGCCTCTCTCTCTCACACACCCTGGGGGGGGGGGGCAGCGGCCTCTCTCTCTCACACACCCTGGGGGGGGGGGCAGCGGCCTCTCTCTCACACACATTGGGGGGGGGGCAGCGGCCTCTCTCTCACACACACCTGGGGGGGGGGCAGCGGCCTCTCTCTCTCACACACCTGGGGGGGGGCAGCAGCCTCTCTCTCACACACCCGGGGGGGGGGGGGGCAGCGGCCTCTCTCTCTCACACACCCGGGGGGGGGGGGGGGGCAGCGGCCTCTCTCTCTCACACACCCTGGGGGGGGGGGCAGCGGCCTCTCTCTCTCACACACCCTGGGGGGGGGCAGCGGCCTCTCTCTCTCACACACCCGGGGGGGGGGCAGCGGCCTCTCTCTCTCACACACCCTGTGGGGGGGGGGGCAGCGGCCTTTCTCTCTCACACACCCGGGGGGGGGGGGGGGGGGGGGCAGCGGCCTCTCTCTCTCACACACCCTGGGGAGGGGGCAGCGGCCTCTTACCTGGGGGCTGCACTCTGATCTCCAGCAGGTTGGAGGTCTTCTCGGCCAGGCGGCTCCAGCTGGTGTTGTACTCCCTCCTCCACAGCTCGGCCACACATTGGTATTTGCCGGCCTCGGACTCGCTGGCCCGGCTGATGCTCAGTCTCACATTGTGGCTGGAATCTGCTTTCTCCACAATGCTGCGACCGCGGAAGTTACCGGCACGCTCCCCCCACTGTACCCCGCCGGAGCGGCTGAACGTCACCAGGTCGTGGGTGTCTCCTCCGCTGGTTGGCTGGAATCGCCAGGTCACCGAGACCCCCACCCAGGATGGGAAGTGCGGCTTTAGGATACACTGCAGGTCAAAGGAGTCATAGTAGCTGACCCCGGGGGTCCGGGAGATCGCCATCACCACAAAGCCCGTCTCTGTAACAAGACAACACCACGGTGAGCTGAAATCCTCTGTGCTGCTTCCTCTGTATAACCCTCATATGTTCCCTCCCACCTGAGAGAAGAGGGAGCCCACATAGTAGACATGGTGGTCACTGAGCTGTCCCCATGTCAGATGGTGGAGCTGAGGTGGTTGGGACAGGCTGCTATCCTCTCACACTGTCTCCTACACGCCATGCCCACGCCATGAAGCAATGCCAGCCATCTGTGCCAGAACTGTGCTCATCCTTCTGATGCAGTGCATTATGGGATGCGGAGCTGGCGGGGGGCCAGTGAGGTATATGAGGTATGATAGCACTCACCGAGTGAGGTCACCTCCACGCTGGTCCGGGCCGTTCTCTCTCCCAGTCGCTGCCAGTCTCCATCATAGCTCGGCAGCCACTCAGTGACACGGCACTCGTATGAGCCGGCATCTTGCCGCTGGCTGCTCTCTAGTTCTAGGGTGAAGGTGTCAGAGCCGGACCGCACCATCCGCAGACCCCCGCTGCTGGCACGCTCTCTGTACACCTGGCTGGCCCAGGTAACCCCGTCCCGGTCCTGCTGGATCACCTCCCTCTGCCGATTCTGAGCATCCTGAAGGTGCCAGGAGGCTGAAATGCGACTCTGAGGCCCATAGAGTGAGGCCACGAGGCAGGTGAGAGAGATGCCAGAGCCCTCCAGAACTGAGCTGGCATTAGCCACCACCGTGACAGTCACTGAGGTCTCTGCAAGACAGCCAGAAGAGAACTGTAAGAGACATCAGAGCAACAAGAGACCTGTGAGAGACATGACAGACATCAGACCACAGAGCAAGAGGAGATCCACAAGAGACATCAGAGCAAGAAGAAGAGACCCATGAGAGACATCCCACCGCAGAGCAACAAGATGAGACCCACAAGCAATATCAAACCACGGAGTGACAAGGAGAAACAGAGTAAAAAGAAGAGACCTGTGAGAGGCGCGAGAGACAGAGACATCAGAGCAAGAAGAAGAGACCCACGAGAGACATCCCACCGCAGAGCGACAAAAAGCCCACAAGAGATATCAGAACACGGAGGGACAAGAAGAGACCCATGAGACACAAGAAACATCAGACTGCTATGTGACAAGAAGAGATTTGTCGCTCTGTGGTCTGATGTCTCTCACACCTCTCACAAGAAGAGACCCACGAGAGGCATGACAGACATCCAACTGAACCAGACCCAAAACTACAATGGTACAATGGCAAACACTCACGGCGGGGTTTGGGGTGCAGTAATGGCTGACACTCACTCATGGGGAGGTGCAGTCATGATAGACACTTCAGGAGGGGCAGACCCCCGGGGTGGGCTGGTGACTTACTCAGAGGGGAGACCGTGATGGGGATGTTCTTGGGTCTCTTGCTGTCTCGGTCTACCATCTCTCCGGATGCGGCTCTCTCTCGCTCTGTCACTCTGCAGTTGTATTTGCCGCTGTCTTCTGGGCGAAGCCGAAAGATTTTAAGGGAGAAGATGGTGTCACTGTCACGGGCCACGCGCAGCTCTCCGTGGCTCTCCCTCTGGCTGTAGTCTCCGGTCAGCAAGGCCACCCCTCCGGGGCTCACACTGGCCATCAGGGAGCTGTTAAACGCCCAGGACACGGCAAATACACGATCCACCACATTCTGAGCTTCAATGATGCATCTCAGCTCCGCCGTCTCCCCCGCGCTGTATGCACGCCGGTCCGTCTCCAGTCTCACATTGAACTCCTTATCTACAGAAGAGAGATGGATCATGTGACCAACCCTGACCCCGGACCACATCACTGATACATATGATCAGACATAAGACCTCTTCATGTTTCTTACCTGTTGCCTGGACAATGACCTCTGACTCCTCGGACTGCTTGCGTGTCATAGGGAACCAGGAGCCGTCTGGGTCTTCTATCCACTCGGTGCCCTGGCAGTAGAAGAA
Organism: Dendropsophus ebraccatus; assembly: GCF_027789765.1. Taxonomy (NCBI): domain Eukaryota; kingdom Metazoa; phylum Chordata; class Amphibia; order Anura; family Hylidae; genus Dendropsophus; species Dendropsophus ebraccatus. The sequence goes on along the minus strand of NC_091464.1, from coordinate 100,198,025 downwards.
CCCCTGGTCGGAGGGCTGCAGGTTGTAGACGGTGAGGCGGAAGGTGCTGTTTCCAACTTTATCCATCCTGACGTCCCCCACCAAGAAGCGTTGAGCGTAGTCCGGGCCGGGGCGCAGCGAGAAGTCTCGGCTCAGGGACATGACCTCTTCGGTTTTCTCTCCACTTTTCCGATACCAGGAGACGCTGAGGTGGGAGTGCTGGGCCGTGCTATGAGACACGTCACATGACAGCTGTATGGAGCCGCCCTCCACCTTCTGTAGGGTCTGAGCCGAGGACGAGACCAGCAGCGAGTCCGGGATCACTGTGGACACAAGAGATGGTTAGGGGTCACTGGTGTGGACACCATCACCCCCAATAATTATTCTATGATAGACAGGGGAGCCTCTTGAAGGGGGACTCCACCCAAAATATTAACGGTTAAATATTTTTACATAAAAGGTTTAACTGTTTTATTTATTCACAAAGGCCTACGGGGCGGCGTATGCCCCACAAAGGCCTACGGGGCGGCGTATGCCCCACAAAGGCCTACGGGGCGGCGTATGCCCCACAAAGGCCTACGGGGCGGCGTATGCCCCACAAAGGCCTACGGGGCGGCGTATGCCCCACAAAGGCCTACGGGGCGGCGTATGCCCCACAAAGGCCTACGGGGCGGCGTATGCCCCACAAAGGCCTACGGGGCGGCGTATGCCCCACAAAGGCCTACGGGGCGGCGTATGCCCCACAAAGGCCTACGGGGCGGCGTATGCCCCACAAAGGCCTACGGGGCGGCGTATGCCCCACAAAGGCCTACGGGGCGGCGTATGCCCCACAAAGGCCTACGGGACGGCGTATGCCCCACAAAGGCCTACGGGACGGCGTATGCCCCACAAAGGCCTACGGGACGGCGTATGCCCCACAAAGGCCTACGGGACGGCGTATGCCCCACAAAGGCCTACGGGACGGCGTATGCCCCACAAAGGCCTACGGGACGGCGTATGCCCCACAAAGGCCTACGGGACGGCGTATGCCACACAAAGGCCTACAGGGCATACCCATACCCATACCCAGCAGAGGCTACAGGAGGAGGGGGCCCCATACCCAGCAGAGGCTACAGGAGGAGGGGGCCCCATACCCAGCAGAGGCTACAGGAGGAGGGGGCCCCATACCCAGCAGAGGCTACAGGAGGAGGGGGCCCCATACCCAGGAGAGGCTACAGGAGGAGGGGGCCCCATACCCAGGAGAGGCTACAGGAGGAGGGGGCCCCATACCCAGGAGAGGCTACAGGAGGAGGGGGCCCCATACCCAGGAGAGGCTACAGGAGGAGGGGGCCCCATACCCAGCAGAGGCTACAGGAGGAGGGGGCCCCATACCCAGGAGAGGCTACAAGAGGAGGGGGCCCCATACCCAGGAGAGGCTACAGGAGGAGGGGGCCCCATACCCAGGAGAGGCTACAAGAGGAGGGGGCCCCATACCCAGGAGAGGCTACAGGAGGAGGGGGCCCCATACCCAGGAGAGGCTACAAGAGGAGGGGGCCCCATACCCAGGAGAGGCTACAGGAGGAGGGGGCCCCATACCCAGGAGAGGCTACAGGAGGAGGGGGCCCCATATCCAGGAGAGGGTTGGGGGGGGGGCACATACACAGGTGAAGGATACAGAGAAGGGGCCACATGCACAGAAGAGGGTAGAGAGTCTGATGATTCGATGGCAGCGCCCCCCCACCCCCTGGTATCACTAGCAGCTGTTGCGGCACAGGTGTGGGCACTGGCACGGTCTTCCACATTGCTCACTATCCTGTAGGTCTCTGTTGTCTGTTCAGCCCCAGCTGTCGGCTAGCTGCCCCCTCCCGGCTATCACCCCACAGTCCATGGAGCGTCTGTAAAAGCCATCACTGCCAGGGAGGAAAGTGTCCAAAATATGTCCCATTAACTATTTATGTGCAAGCTGGGAAAGCAATGAACAGAGGAGGGGAAGGTGACAGGACCTCCCCATATACAGCCTGGGGGGAGGGTGCCACCTTGGGGGAAAGTCATGGAAAATCTGAAATCTTAGCCAGTTTAGATGATCCAGCACATTACTGGGGGCAATTGTACAGCTGCTCCTGGCCTTATTGTGTCTTAAACATTAAAGGCACGCCGCCCACCAGAACCCACGCACGGGATGCTGCCCCAGACCCCCCCCGTTTACAACCATGCCATCACCAGACCTCCCCACCATTACCTGATCCACACCTCTAACAGACCTCCCCACCATCACCAGGAAGCTGCCAAACACCAATCCACACCGTCACTATACCTCGCCATTCAACGATCCACACTATCACCAGACCTTCCCGCCATCACTGGGACCCAGACGTCCACCAATACACACCATCACCAGGACCCCAACATCTATGAATCCACACCATCACCAGACCTCCCCACCATCACCAGGGCACTGCCATCCATCGATCTAAACCATCACCAGGACCACGCCATCCATGGATCCACACCACTACCATACCTCACTGCCATCATGAGGACCCTTCCACCAGATCTCCCCACCATCATCAGGACCCCGCCATCTACCGGTCCACACTGTCACTAGATCTCCCCGCCATCACAAGGAACGCACCATTCACTAATCGACACCACTATCAGACCTGCACACCATCAGCAGGAACCCAACATCCCCCAATCCACACAGTCAGACCTCCCCACCATCATGAGGACCCCACCATCTATTGATCCATACTATCACAACACCTCCCTACCATACCCAAGACCCAAATGTCCACCAATCCACACCGTCACCACTAATGGATTCCAATTTGTAAATTCCTTGTCTGGCGCCTGATTGCCTGTCATGCGCTTAGCGATGGAGACGCCACCTCCTGCAGCTTCTTTGCTGGATTCCTGATACTTCTCAGTAGTAGTTAAGATGAAATGTGTTCGTGTGGAGAGAGCGGAAGATGGAGGAAACCGCAATCAATACCCGAGAGGTCAGGTAAAATTGCTGGTACAGTGGAGCTACAATTAGGGCTGCAAGCTTGGGGAGGGGGGAGTGCAGAGCCCCTGGAATAAACTGGAGGACCAAGCCTCAGTGAAAAAGAGATAGCAAGCCTGTACTGACCGCCACTTCTTACCGCTCAGGTTGACCTTGGCGCTGTAGCTGCCGTAGAACTTGGGGTCGGTGTTGGGAGTGTGACATTCGTACTCTCCAGCATCCCGTTCCTGCAGCTGGCCGATGTGTAGGACAGTGTGGTCACCGGTCACTCGCTCTATGTAGATGTCCCCATTGCGGACACGCTGGCTGAAGATGGCGTAGGAGAAGGAGGGGTCCCGGGTGCTCACGATCTGGACCTCCCTGTCGGGGGCGGATGGCAGGTAGATGGAGTATTGGAAGGTCTGCTCTGAGGGGCCCTGGTAACCTCTGACCTGGCACCAGATGGTGATGTGGGAGCCCACTGTGCGGTACAGGGGCCCCTGCTGGATGGTCACCTCTCGCTGAGCCCAGGAGACGCCTGTGAGGAAGAGACAAAATGGAGAATTATTTCTGTCACATCGATCATTCACTGTAAATATTAGACTACCATTCCATCACCAAAGCGCTTCCATATTGTAGCTTCAATCCGGTGACACAGATTCATCATCATTCACGTCTCAGCCCCCACAGTAACGCTCCGCGCCCACACAACAGATCCCAGCTATGCCCAAAGCCAGCTCATCCCACCACGTGTCTCCGCAAACACAACGAAAGGCGCAGCAGAGCTGGTAGGTGGCAGAGGTCAGCGTGTCAGTGTTACCCAGGCACCATCATCACATTACATAGAATTATTGCCGATTGAGGACATTCCCAAATGGATGGAGGGGCCATACGTGACCCCTGTATACACCATGTGAGGAGTGATGGGCCATACGTGACCCCTGTATACACCATGTGAGGAGTGATGGGCCATACGTGACCCCTGTATACACCATGTGAGGAGTGATGGGCCATACGTGACCCCTGTATACACCATGTGAGGAGTGATGGGCCATACGTGACCCCTGTATACACCATGTGAGGAGTGATGGGCCATACGTGACCCCTGTATACACCATGTGAGGAGTGATGGGCCATACGTGACCCCTGTATACACCATGTGAGGAGTGATGGGCCATACGTGACCCCTGTATACACCATGTGAGGAGTGATGGGCCATACGTGACCCCTGTATACACCATGTGAGGAGTGATGGGCCATACGTGACCCCTGTATACACCATGTGAGGAGTGATGGGCCATACGTGACCCCTGTATACACCATGTGAGGAGTGATGGGCCATACGTGACCCCTGTATACACCATGTGAGGAGTGATGGGCCATACGTGACCCCTGTATACACCATGTGAGGAGTGATGGGCCATACGTGACCCCTGTATACACCATGTGAGGAGTGATGGGCCATACGTGACGTCTATATAAACTGTGTGCAGATTGATGGGTCATACGTGATCTCTATATACACTGTGCAGAGAGATGGGTCATACGTGACTTCTATATACACTGTGTGCAGATTGATGGGTCATACGTAACCTCTATATACACTGTGTGCAGATTGATGGGTCATACGTAACCTCTATATACACTGTGCAGAGTGATGGGTCATACGTAACCTCTATATACACTGTGTGCAGATTGATGGGTCATACGTAACCTCTATATACACTGTGCAGAGTGATGGGTCATACGTGTCACGCGGTCACACGGTCACACAGTGGAGGACATGGATTCTAATAATGTTTGTGAATGTCTGCACCTCCCCCACCCTGACAGCTGGATGTGAGGGGCCAGGAGGAGGAGGACGGGGCTACAAAACAAATAGGACCAGCAGCTGTAGTCTATGGAGGGAGGATATGAGGGCAGTCAGGTCACACTGCTCCGACTCCTGCACCAGTGACCACAAATCTATCCATATTCTCTTATAATACTAAGGGACCGGTCACACAGAGACGTCCATAAAACTTGAGAACAGAGGTGAGGGGAGGGATGGAGACCATAACCACGAGAGGGGCGAGGGACGGGATGGAGAACGTAACCACGAGAGGGGCGAGGGACGAGATGGAGAACGTAACCACGAGAGGGGCGAGGGACGGGATGGAGAACGTAACCACGAGAGGGGCGAGGGACGGGATGGAGAACGTAACCACGAGAGGGGCGAGGGACGAGATGGAGAACGTAACCACGAGAGGGGCGAGGGACGAGATGGAGAACGTAACCACGAGAGGGGCGAGGGACGAGATGGAGAACGTAACCACGAGAGGGGCGAGGGACGAGATGGAGAACGTAACCACGAGAGGGGCGAGGGACGAGATGGAGAACGTAACCACGCGAGGGACGAGGTGGAGAACGTAACCACGAGAGGGGCGAGGGACGAGATGGAGAACGTAACCACGAGAGGGGCGAGGGACGAGGTGGAGAACGTAACCACGCGAGGGACGAGGTGGAGAACGTAACCACGAGAGGGGCGAGGGACGAGATGGAGAACGTAACCACGAGAGGGGCGAGGGACGAGATGGAGAACGTAACCACGAGAGGGGCGAGGGACGAGGTGGAGAACGTAACCACGAGAGGGGCGAGGGACGAGATGGAGAACGTAACCACGAGAGGGGCGAGGGACGAGGTGGAGAACGTAACCACGAGAGGGGCGAGGGACGAGGTGGAGAACGTAACCACGAGAGGGGCGAGGGACGAGATGGAGAACGTAACCACGAGAGGGGCGAGGGACGAGGTGGAGAACGTAACCACGAGAGGGGCGAGGGACGAGGTGGAGAACGTAACCACGAGAGGGGCGAGGGACGAGATGGAGAACGTAACCACGAGAGGGGCGAGGGACGAGGTGGAGAACGTAACCACGAGAGGGGCGAGAGACGAGGTGGAGAACGTAACCACGAGAGGGGCGAGGGACGAGATGGAGAACGTAACCACGAGAGGGGCGAGGGACGAGATGGAGAACGTAACCACGAGAGGGGCGAGGGACGAGGTGGAGAACGTAACCACGAGAGGGGCGAGAGACGAGGTGGAGAACGTAACCACGAGAGGGGCGAGGGACGGGATGGAGAACGTAACCACGAGAGGGGCGAGGGACGGGATGGAGAACGTAACCACGAGAGGGGCGAGGGACGAGATGGAGAACGTAACCACGAGAGGGGCGAGGGACGAGATGGAGAACGTAACCACGAGAGGGGCGAGGGACGAGATGGAGAACGTAACCACGAGAGGGGCGAGGGACGAGGTGGAGAACGTAACCACGAGAGGGGCGAGGGACGAGATGGAGAACGTAACCACGAGAGGGGCGAGGGACGAGGTGGAGAACGTAACCACGAGAGGGGCGAGGGACGAGATGGAGAACGTAACCACGAGAGGGGCGAGGGACGAGGTGGAGAACGTAACCACGAGAGGGGCGAGGGACGAGGTGGAGAACGTAACCACGAGAGGGGCGAGGGACGAGGTGGAGAACGTAACCACGAGAGGGGCGAGATGGAGAATCTGAGAACATGAGGGGAGGGGGGTGAAGAATGAGATGGAGGATCTGAACATGACCACAAGAGGAGTGAGATGAAGTACATGAATGCTAAACTTGACCATTGACATGATGCTGGGGAAACACGCAGGCAGATATCATCTTCCACTTACATGTGAGGATACAGAAGCTGAACACATGGGCGAACACACGTGGTGACAGGAGCTGCAGATACATCTGCGCTGGGCCACTCCGCTGAGGTTAGCAGTACTGGTGGTGGTAGTACTGGGTAGGAACCCGGCTAGCCACTTGCCTGATGGTAGTCACGGTATGGGCAAGAGGGATAGCAGCTGTAGACCAGGAACCTGACCGAGCGGAGGCCGAGCGATTCTTCGTTGTCCTTAGTCAGGGCACCAATCATCACACCAATGCCAAGGGTCAGAAACAACGGTAGTTGTATATTTATTATAACGGTGGTAACTAGTAGTAACAGTCTCTCCGGATGCAACCGGGTATAAGGCAGAGTAATGGGTGATGCTGCAATAGGCTGTGAGAGTGGCGTGCTGAATGATGGGAGTAGTAGTGATACTGAAGTTGAGATGCTGGGTGGAATGAGACTGAGATGAATACTTGCTGTTGATGATTAGAGAAGATGATGAGAGGAATAACTGAAGAACGGCACCCAGATCTTTAGTATAGATGAGGATCTTGAGACCTGAGAATAAAGACACAGCCAGGTCCCAAATGGACTGGAACACTTCTTGTGACACTGGAGCAGCAGAGCACACGTGTCTCTCTCCTGGCATTGGAGAGAGGACACACACAACCTGTCCCCTTGAAGGTAGGAGACAGGAATGAGGTAGAGAGGAAGTAACATGGTATTCCCCAGCCAAAGTCACGTGACACCAAGCCATTGCATCATCACACCATTAGGACATATAGGACCAAATATACATGAAAAAGAGTGAAACAGCAGACCTGAATACTGAGAGGGGTGACACCATACAGTTTGCAGTGGACCATAGTTGTCCAAAACAGGGACAATAAAATACTGACTGACTCAGATACAAAGATACACTTTGAAGGAAACAACAAGAGAAGGAACTCTGTTCTGGGACACTGCACATCCAGTAACTTAGCTGAAAGACCGGTTCTACTATGAATGAGGAAATCCACACCTCATCAGGGCCAGCTCACCCCCGGGGCCTAACACTACATCTACCATACATGACCTGGAGATACACTCCATACACCAGAGGAGAGGATACAGAGATCTTACCCCATGTGGGGCCTGACACCACCATACATGACCTGGAGATACACTCCATACACCGGAGAAGAGGATACAGAGATCTTACCCCATGTGGGGCCTGACACCACCATACATGACCTGGAGATACACTCCATACACTGGAGGAGAGGATACAGAGATCTTACCCCATGTGGGGCCTGACACCACCATACATGACCTGGAGATACACTCCATACACCGGAGGAGAGGATACAGAGATCTTACCCCATGTGGGGCCTGACACCACCATACATGACCTGGAGATACACTCCATACACCGGAGGAGAGGATACAGAGATCTTACCCCATGTGGGGCCTGACACCACCATACATGACCTGGAGATACACTCCATACACTGGAGGAGAGGATACAGAGATCTTACCCCATGTGGGGCCTGACACCACCATACATGAACACCTGGTGATATACTCCATACACCGGAGGAGAGGATACAGAGATCTTACCCCATGTGGGGCCTGACACCACCATACATGAACACCTGGTGATATACTCCATACACCGGAGGAGAGGATACAGAGATCTTACCCCATGTGGGGCCTGACACCACCATACATGAACACCTGGTGATATACTCCATACACTGGAGGAGAGGATACAGAGATCTTACCCCATGTGGGGCCTGACACCACCATACATGACCTGGAGATACACTCCATACACCGGAGGAGAGGATACAGAGATCTTACCCCATGTGGGGCCTGACACCACCATACATGAACACCTGGTGATATACTCCATACACTGGAGGAGAGGATACAGAGATCTTACCCCATGTGGGGCCTGACACCACCATACATGACCTGGAGATACACTCCATACACCGGAGGAGAGGATACAGAGATCTTACCCCATGTGGGGCCTGACACCACCATACATGACCTGGAGATACACTCCATACACTGGAGGAGAGGATACAGAGATCTTACCCCATGTGGGGCCTGACACCACCATACATGAACACCTGGAGATACACTCCATACACCGGAGGAGAGGATACAGAGATCTTACCCCATGTGGGGCCTGACACCACCATACATGACCTGGAGATACACTCCATACACCGGAGGAGAGGATACAGAGATCTTACCCCATGTGGGGCCTGACACCACCATACATGACCTGGAGATACACTCCATACACCGGAGGAGAGGATACAGAGATCTTACCCCATGTGGGGCCTGACACCACCATACATGACCTGGAGATACACTCCATACACCGGAGGAGAGGATACAGAGATCTTACCCCATGTGGGGCCTGACACCACCATACATGACCTGGAGATACACTCCATACACTGGAGGAGAGGATACAGAGATCTTACCCCATGTGGGGCCTGACACCACCATACATGACCTGGAGATACACTCCATACACCGGAGGAGAGGATACAGAGATCTTACCCCATGTGGGGCCTGACACCACCATACATGAACACCTGGAGATACACTCCATACACCGGAGGAGAGGATACAGAGATCTTACCCCATGTGGGGCCTGACACCACCATACATGACCTGGAGATACACTCCATACACCGGAGGAGAGGATACAGAGATCTTACCCCATGTGGGGCCTGACACCACCATACATGAACACCTGGTGATATACTCCATACACCGGAGGAGAGGATAGATCTGGGGGTCTCTCTCGGATGGGGGGGGGACCCCACACGGGATGGGGGGGGGGGTATCAGGTGCAGTTAGGTAACGCCGTACATTGAGATACAACATCCTCATTATTATTACTACTACACGTCTCCCACCGTTCATTACCATTAGACAAACGCGGATCAGCGGCAGGGGAACCGTCAACCATCGCCATGGTAACGCCGAGCACAGCCCCACGTCATGGCAGAACAAGCCTCAGAGACTAATAGGTAATGTGATTGTATCACAATGTGCAGGGTGGAGGAGGGGCGGACGCCGCCACCAGCACCACATTTTCCCTCTCGTGGATTGTTCCTGAGCCACAGTCAGCTGTGCCTGGGCAGCCGCGTGTGCGGTGTGTATATATATATATATATCACAACCTGTAACGTAATAAATCACAGAAAATATGACCACACCAAATAAGCAGCCGCTAATGGTGAGGTGGGGGAGGGGTGCGGCACCAGCCGGAGAACACACGTTACAGCCGGATCCTCCATACATTAAGCCACATAAAATATTCAGGAGCCAACAGCTGCCATCAAGGTCCAAAGTCACATGATCACAGCCCTCCCGCCGAGCGGAAACAAAGACACCCATCATGAGGAAGCCTAGATTATAGCGGATATATAACACCCAGGTTATACCAGCATAGCCCATATCACTGTATACAGGAGATCCCCAGGTTATACCAGCTGTACATATATAATTATATACAGTATATACCCAGGTTATACCAGCTGTACATATATAATTATATACAGTATATACCCAGGTTATACCAGCTGTACACATATAATTATATACAGTATATACCCAGGTTATACCAGCTGTACACATATAATTATATACAGTATATACCTAGGTTATACCAGCTGTACACATATAATTATATACAGTATATACCTAGGTTATACCAGCTGTACACATATAATTATATACAGTATATACCCAGGTTATACCAGCTGTACATATATAATTATATACAGTATATACCTAGGTTATACCAGCTGTACATATATAATTATATACAGGAGATCCCCAGGTTATACCAGCTGTACATATATAATTATATACAGTATATACCCAGGTTATACCAGCTGTACACATAATTATATACAGTATATACAAGCTGTACATAATTATATACAGTATATACCCAGGTTATACCAGCTGTACACATATAATTATATACAGTATATACCTAGGTTATACCAGCTGTACATATATAATTATATACAGTATATACCCAGGTTATACCAGCTGTACATATATAATTATATACAGTATATACCTAGGTTATACCAGCTGTACATATATCATTATATACAGGAGATCCCCAGGTTATACCAGCTGTACATATATAATTATATACAGTATATACCTAGGTTATACCAGCTGTACACATATAATTATATACAGTATATACCCAGGTTATACCAGCTGTACATATATAATTATATACAGTATATACCCAGGTTATACCAGCTGTACATATATAATTATATACAGTATATACCTAGGTTATACCAGCTGTACATATATCATTATATACAGGAGATCCCCAGGTTATACGTATATACAGCTAATGGTCTCGCTCAGGGCCGGGACAAGGAGTTTTGGTGCCCTAGGCAGAGAAGGCAAATGGCGCCCCCCCCTCCCTACACACACAGGAGCATGCTGGGAGCTGTAGTTCTACCCTAGTCACACAGGTGAATGCTGCGGGCTGTAGTTCTACCTCAGCCACACAGGTCATGCTGGGAGTTGTTGTCCTACCTCAGCCACACAGGTCATGCTGGGAGTTGTTCTACCTCAGTCATACAAGTCATGCTGGGAGTTGTTGTCCTACCTCAGTCACAGAGGTCATGCTGGGAGTTGTTGTCCTACCTCAGTCACAGAGGTCATGCTGGGAGTTGTTGTCCTACCTCAGTCACAGAGGTCATGCTGGGAGTTGTTGTCCTACCTCAGTCATACAGGTCATGCTGGGAGTTGTCCTACCTCAGTCATACAGGTCATGCTGGGAGTTGTTGTCCTACCTCAGTCACACAGGTCATGCTGGGAGTTGTTGTCCTACCTCAGTCATACAGGTCATGCTGGGAGTTGTCCTACCTCAGTCATACAGGTCATGCTGGGAGTTGTCCTATCTCAGTCACACAGGTCATGCTGGGAGTTGTTGTCCTACCTCAGTCACACAGGTCATGCTGGGAGTTGTTGTCCTACCTCAGTCATACAGGTCATGCTGGGAGTTGTCCTATCTCAGTCACACAGGTCATGCTGGGAGTTGTTGTCCTACCTCAGTCACAGAGGTCATGCTGGGAGTTGTTGTCCTACCTCAGTCATACAGGTCATGCTGGGAGTTGTCCTCCTACCTCAGTCATACAGGTCATGCTGGGAGTTGTCCTATCTCAGTCACACAGGTCATGCTGGGAGTTGTTGTCCTACCTCAGTTACACAGGTCATGCTGGGAGTTGTTGTCCTACCTCAGTTACACAGGTCATGCTGGGAGTTGTTGTCCTACCTCAGTCATACAGGTCATGCTGGGAGTTGTCCTCCTACCTCAGTCATACAGGTCATGCTGGGAGTTGTCCTCCTACCTCAGTCATACAGGTCATGCTGGGAGTTGTTGTCCTACCTCAGTTACACAGGTCATGCTGGGAGTTGTCCTCCTACCTCAGTCATACAGGTCATGCTGGGAGTTGTTGTCCTACCTCAGTCATACAGGTCATGCTGGGAGTTGTTGTCCTACCTCAGTCATACAGGTCATGCTGGGAGTTGTCGTCCTACCTCAGTTACACAGGTCATGCTGGGAGTTGTCCTATCTCAGTCACACATTCCACTAACACACACACACACACACACACTCACACTCACACTCACTCCATTAGTACACAAATACTCACCCACACAGCAGTAGCAGTGGAGGAGGACACTGAGGATGTTTCTGAGGATGCCGATCAGTCTCCTCATCGTTCTCTGTCGGGAGGGGGGGGGGGGGGGGGCGGGGGTTGGGGCATCTGCCATTACACTTGTCCCTGCACTTCTCCCCTCTCCTGATTGGCTCCAGAGGTCATGTGACATTAATTAGAAGCTTTTCTTCTGCTCTGGAGCCAAGCAGAAGAGAGGAGGAGCAGCGCAGGTCCCGCCGTTGCGGAGCTGGAGTGGAGAAGGGATGCTGCTGTGTGGGGTGGGGTGGGGGGATTTTTACGTGGAGCTACATTGCGCCCCCTGTAATTCACCAGGAGATGGCACCCTAGGCCATCGCCTACCCTTTGTCCCGGCCCTGGTCTCGCTGATAACACCCGCACAGTGTATGAGTCTGTGGCAACATTTATGGGAAAAAAAGTAAACAAGATACTGGGAGTAAACATCCCATGTTTATACAATGTAATCCCGAGCCCACCGCAACCACAAGACTATCCTCCCAGTCCGAAGAAGGGGTCCCCTGAGCACAAGACTATCCCCCCAGTGCGGAGGAGGAGGAGTCACCTGAGCACAAGACTATCCCCCCAGTGCGGAGGAAGAGGAGGGGTCCCCTGAGCACAAGACTATCCCCCCAGTGCGGAGGAGGGGTCCCCTGAGCACAATACTATCCCCCCAGTGAGGAGGAGGGGTCCCCTGAGCACAAGACTATCCCCCCAGTGAGGAGGAGGAGGAGGGGTCCCCTGAGCACAAGACTATCCCCCCAGTGAGGAGGAGGAGGAGGGTCCCCTGAGCACAAGACTATCCCCCCAGTGAGGAGGAGGAGGAGGGGTCCCCTGAGCACAAGACTATCCCCCCAGTGAGGAGGAGGGGTCCCCTGAGCACAAGACTATCCCCCCAGTGAGGAGGAGGAGGAGGGGTCCCCTGAGCACAAGACTATCCCCCCAGTGAGGAGGAGGAGGAGGGGTCCCCTGAGCACAAGACTATCCCCCCAGTGAGGAGGAGGAGGAGGGGTCCCCTGAGCACAAGACTATCCCCCCAGTGAGGAGGAGGAGGAGGTGTCCCCTGAGCACAAGACTATCCCCCCCAGTGAGGAGGAGGGGTCCCCTGAGCACAAGACTATCCCCCCCAGTGAGGAGGAGGGGTCCCCTGAGCACAAGACTATCCCCCCCAGTGAGGAGGAGGGGTCCCCTGAGCACAAGACTATCCCCCCAGTGAGGAGGAGGAGGAGGGGTCCCCTGAGCACAAGACTATCCCCCCAGTGAGGAGGAGGAGGAGGGGTCCCCTGAGCACAAGACTATCCCCCCAGTGCGGAGAAGGAGTCACCTGAGCACAAGACTATCCCCCCAGTGAGGAGGAGGAGGAGGGGTCCCCTGAGCACAAGACTATCCCCCCAGTGAGGAGGAGGAGGAGGGGTCCCCTGAGCACAAGACTATCCCCCCAGTGAGGAGGAGGAGGAGGGGTCCCCTGAGCACAAGACTATCCCCCCAGTGAGGAGGAGGAGGGGTCCCCTGAGCACAAGACTATCCCCCCAGTGAGGAGGAGGAGGAGGGGTCCCCTGAGCACAAGACTATCCCCCCCAGTGAGGAGGAGGGGTGCCCTGAGCACAAGACTATCCCCCCAGTGAGGAGGAGGAGGAGGGGTCCCCTGAGCACAAGACTATCCCCCCAGTGAGGAGGAGGGGTCCCCTGAGCACAAGACTATCCCCCCAGTGAGGAGGAGGAGGAGGGGTCCCCTGAGCACAAGACTATCCCCCCAGTGAGGAGGAGGAGGGGTCCCCTGAGCACAAGACTATCCCCCCAGTGAGGAGGAGGAGGGGTCCCCTGAGCACAAGACTATCCCCCCAGTGAGGAGGAGGAGGGGTCCCCTGAGCACAAGACTATCCCCCCAGTGAGGAGGAGGAGGGGTCCCCTGAGCACAAGACTATCCCCCCCAGTGAGGAGGAGGGGTCCCCTGAGCACAAGACTATCCCCCCCAGTGAGGAGGAGGGGTCCCCTGAGCACAAGACTATCCCCCCAGTGAGGAGAAGGGGTCCCCTGAGCACAAGACTATCCCCCCAGTGAGGAGAAGGGGTCCCCTGAGCACAAGACTATCCCCCCAGTGAGGAGAAGGGGTCACCTGAGCACAAGACTATCCCCCCAGTGAGGAGGAGGAGGGGGTCACCTAAGCACAAGACTATCCCCCAAGTGCGGAGGAGGAGGAGGAGGGGTCACCTGAGCACAAGACTATCCCCCCAGTGAGGAGGAGGAGGGGGTCACCTGAGCACAAGACTATCCCCACAGTGAGGAGGAGGAGGAGGAGGGGGTCACCTGAGCACAATACTATCCCCCCAGTGAGGAGGAGGAGGAGGGGGTCACCTGAGCACAATACTATCCCCCCAGTGAGGAGGAGGAGGAGGGGGTCACCTGAGCACAATACTATCCCCCCAGTGAGGAGGAGGAGGAGGGAGTCACCTGAGCACAATACTATCCCCCCAGTGAGGAGAAGGAGGAGGGGTCACCTGAGCACAAGGCTATCCCCCAGTGCGAAAGAGGAGGGGGTCACCTGAGCACACGACTATCCCCCCAGTGCGGAGGAGGAGGAGGGGTCACCTGAGCACAAGACTATCCTCCCAGTGCGGAGGAGGAGGGGGTCACCTGAGCACAAGACTATCCCCCCCAGTGAAGAGGAGGAAGGGGTCATCTGAGCACAAGACTATCCTCCCAGTGCGGAGGAGGTGGAGGAAGGGTCACCTGAGCACAAGACTATGCCCCCAGTGAAGAGGAGGAGGAAGGGTCACCTGAGCACAAGACTATCCCCCTAGTGCAGAGGAGGAGGAGGGTTCACCTGAGCACAAGTCTATTCCCCCAGTGAGGAGGAGGAGGAAGGGGTCATCTGAGCACATGGTTAGTGATTCAGCTGCCTTGAATCAGTGCTGTTAACACTTACCCCCAGTCAGGTGTACCTGTACCATCAACACTCACCCAACAGCAGAAGTCCAGGGATAAGAAGCCAAATGCACCGGACGCCCATGTTGGAAGCTGTCACTGCGCCATGCGTGGCCGGCACTCACAGGAGGAGGAGGTCACCAGCAGCTGTCACAGCCCTCAGTCCTGTGGGACAATGCGAGAAGATGGTGAGCGGGGGCAACAGACCACCAATACACTGCAGGCCTCTTACCTGGCTGCATGGGGTGGAGGGGACAGGTGAGGAGTGCACCGTGTACACGGGGGGGGAGGTTTGAGGAGAGCACCAGGTACGAGGGGGGGGACAGACAGGGGAGGAGTGCACCGTGTACACGGGGAGGGGAGGGGAGGAGTGCACCATGTCCGGGGGGGGGGGACGGGCAGGTGAGGAGTGCACAGTGTACGAGGGGGGGGGGGGGGACAGGTGAGGAGTGCACCGTGTACGAGGGGGGGGGGGGGGACAGGTGAGGAGTGCACCGTGTACGAGGGGGGGGGGGGGGGACAGGTGAGGAGTGCACCGTGTACGAGGGGGGGGGGGGACAGGTGAGGAGTGCACCGTGTACGAGGGGGGGGGGGGACAGGTGAGGAGTGCACCGTGTACGAGGGGGGGGGGACAGGTGAGGAGTGCACCGTGTACGAGGGGGGGACGGACAGGTGAGGAGTGCACCGTGTACGAGGGGGGGGGGACGGACAGGTGAGGAGTGCACCGTGTACGAGGGGGGGGGACGGACAGGTGAGGAGTGCACCGTGTACGAGGGGGGGGGACGGACAGGTGAGGAGTGCACCGTGTACGAGGGGGGGGGGGGGGACAGGTGAGGAGTGCACCGTGTACGAGGGGGGGGGACGGACAGGTGAGGAGTGCACCGTGTACGAGGGGGGGACGGACAGGTGAGGAGTGCACCGTGTACACGGGAGGGGGGACAGTTGAGGAGTGCACCGTGTACGAGGGGGGGACAGACAGGTGAGGAGTGCACCGTGTACGAGGGGGGGACAGACAGGTGAGGAGTGCACCGTGTACACGGGAGGGGGGGACAGGTGAGGAGTGCACCGTGTACATGGGGGGGCATTGTGTACATAGGGGGGGCACAGGTGAGGAGTGCACCGTGTACACAGGGTGTGGGGACAGGTGAGGAGTACACAGTCTATATGGGGGGCGGAGACAGGTGAGGATTGCACCTTGTACATGGGGGGGGGGGGGGACAGGTGAGGAGTGTACCGTGTACATGGGGGGGGACAGGTGAGGAGTGCACCGTGTACATGGGGGGACAAGTGAGGGGGCACAGTGTTTAAATAAGGGGGGACAGGTGATGGGACACTGTGTACATAGTGAGACAGGTGAGGGGGACACTGTACATGCAGGGGCCCAGGTGGGAAGACACTGTGTACATGGGGGGGGGGGCAGGTGAGGATGACATTGTGTACATGGGGGGGACAGGTGAGGATGACAGGTGAGGATGACACTGTGTACATGGCGGGGGGGACAGGTGAGAAGACACTGTGTACATGGCGGGGGGGGACAGGTGAGAAGACACTGTGTACATGGCGGGGGGGACAGGTGAGAAGACACTGTGTACATGGCGGGGGGGACAGGTGAGGATGACACTGTGTACATGGCGGGGGGGACAGGTGAGGATGACACTGTGTACATGGCGGGGGGGACAGGTGAGGATGACACTGTGTACATGGCGGGGGGGACAGGTGAGGATGACACTGTGTACATGGCGGGGGGGACAGGTGAGGATGACATTGTGTACATGGGGGGGACAGGTGAGAAGACGGTACATGGGGGGGCAGGTGAGAAGACGCTGTGTACATGGGGGGGCAGGTGAGAAGACGCTGTGTACATGGGGGGGCAGGTGAGAAGACGCTGTGTACATGGGGGGGCAGGTGAGAAGACGCTGTGTACATGGGGGGGCAGGTGAGAAGACGCTGTGTACATGGGGGGGCAGGTGAGAAGACGCTGTGTACATGGGGGGGCAGGTGAGAAGACGCTGTGTACATGGGGGGGCAGGTGAGAAGACGCTGTGTACATGGGGGGGCAGGTGAGAAGACGCTGTGTACATGGGGGGGCAGGTGAGAAGACGCTGTGTACATGGGGGGGCAGGTGAGAAGACGCTGTGTACATGGGGGGGCAGGTGAGAAGACGCTGTGTACATGGGGGGGCAGGTGAGAAGACGCTGTGTACATGGGGGGGCAGGTGAGAAGACGCTGTGTACATGGGGGGGCAGGTGAGAAGACGCTGTGTACATGGGGGGGCAGGTGAGAAGACGCTGTGTACATGGGGGGGCAGGTGAGAAGACGCTGTGTACATGGGGGGGCAGGTGAGAAGACGCTGTGTACATGGGGGGGCAGGTGAGAAGACGCTGTGTACATGGGGGGGGCAGGTGAGAAGACACTGTGTACATGGGGGGGGCAGGTGAGAAGACACTGTGTACATGGGGGGGGCAGGTGAGAAGACACTGTGTACATGGGGGGGGCAGGTGAGAAGACACTGTGTACATGGGGGGGCAGGTGAGAAGACACTGTGTACATGGGGGGGCAGGTGAGAAGACGCTGTGTACATGGGGGGGCAGGTGAGAAGACACTGTGTACATGGGGGGGCAGGTGAGAAGACACTGTGTACATGGGGGGGCAGGTGAGAAGACACTGTGTACATGGGGGGGCAGGTGAGAAGACACTGTGTACATGGGGGGGCAGGTGAGAAGACACTGTGTACATGGGGGGGGGGCAGGTGAGAAGACACTGTGTACATGGGGGGGCAGGTGAGAAGACACTGTGTACATGGGGGGGGCAGGTGAGAAGACACTGTGTACATGGGGGGGGGCAGGTGAGAAGACACTGTGTACATGGGGGGGGGCAGGTGAGAAGACACTGTGTACATGGGGGGGACAGGTGAGAAGACACTGTGTACATGGGGGGGGCAGGTGAGAAGACACTGTGTACATGGGGGGGCAGGTGAGAAGACACTGTGTACATGGGGGGGGGCAGGT
Source organism: Dendropsophus ebraccatus (assembly GCF_027789765.1). NCBI lineage: Eukaryota > Metazoa > Chordata > Amphibia > Anura > Hylidae > Dendropsophus > Dendropsophus ebraccatus. The sequence goes on along the minus strand of NC_091464.1, from coordinate 100,179,748 downwards.
GAGAAGACACTGTGTACATGGGGGGGACAGGTGAGAAGACACTGTGTACATGGGGGGGGGCAGGTGAGAAGACACTGTGTACATGGGGGGGGACAGGTGAGAAGACACTGTGTACATGGGGGGGGGCAGGTGAGAAGACACTGTGTACATGGGGGGGCAGGTGAGAAGACACTGTGTACATGGGGGGGGGGGGGCAGGTGAGGGGGCCACTATGTACATGTGTTCCCCTATGTACACAGCGTCCCCTCACCTTCCCCCCCCCCACACATGTACACAGTTTCCCCCTCACCTGCTGCCCATGTACACACCCCTATACACAATGTATCACACACAGCCCTATATACAATGTGTGTATATATATATATATATATATATATATATATATATACACACACATACACAATGTATCACACAGATATACACAATGTATAGCACACCCCCCTATATACAATGTATAGCACCCCCCTATATACAATGTATAGCACACACCCCCTATATACAATGTATAGCACACACCCCTATATACAATGTATAGCACCCCCCCTATATACAATGTATAGCACACCCCCTATATACAATGTATAGCACACACACCCTATATACAATGTATAGCACACACCCTATATACAATGTATAGCACACACCCCCCCCCTATATACAATGTATAGCACCCCCCCTATATACAATGTATAGCACACACCCCTATATACAATGTATCACCCCCCCCTATATACAATGTATCACACTTGTATACACACCTCCAGCCGCTCTCACCATCCACAGATCAAGGAGACTCAACAGCAACTGACAATGAAATCCCAGCCACACACCACACCTCTACCCCCCCACCAAGAGACAGCCCCCAGCCATGCCCACTCCAAGAGACAGCCCCCAGCCACACACCACACCTCTACCCCCCCACCAAGAGACAGCCCCCAGCCATGCCCACTCCAAGAGACAGCCCCCAGCCACACACCACACCTCTACCCCCCCACCAAGAGACAGCCCCCAGCCATGCCCACTCCAAGAGACAGCCCCCAGCCATGCCCACTCCAAGAGACAGCCCCCAGCAATGCCCACTCCAAGAGACAGCCCACTGCCACACACCACACCTCTACCCCCCCACCAAGAGACAGCCCCCAGCCATGCCCACTCCAAGAGACAGCCCCCAGCCATGCCCACTCCAAGAGACAGCCCACTGCCACACACCACACCTCTACCCCCCCACCAAGAGACAGCCCCCAGCCCACAGACAGCTCCCACCCAGAGACAGCCTCCAGCCCAGACAAAGACACAGCCCCAGCCCATACCAGGAGACAGCCCCCTTTAAACTCTCCCAATATAACACAGACCGCTCCTCACCAAGTGACAGCCCAAATCTCCAACGAGACTCCACACCTGAAGTATGGACAGCACCTTCCCCACAGGACAGTCTCTTCAGGGAACAGTCAATATCCCAAGAATAGACAGTCCCAGTCTGAAGATAGACAGCTCAGTCTCCAAACTGCATCATAGTGTGCAACCAACACAAACAGACCTCCACCCACCCTGAGAGACTGCAGCACCTAGAGACAGTGCTCACCTCCGGGAGACCAGAGTTATTCCATAGACTGTTACATCAGAAAGACAGTCCTGGACCTATGAGACATCAACAGAAAGAGCCCTACAGGAATGAGACATCTTCTCTGGGGAGACAGCTCTGCCACATAGGAGAGACAGCCATGCTACTATGAGACATCCACATGGGAGGGACAGCCCTGCAACTATGAGACATCTACATGGGAGAGACAGCCATGCTACTATGAGACATCCACATGGGAGAGACAGCCCTGCAACTATGAGACATCTACATGGGAGAGACAGCTCTGCAACTATGAGACATCCAGATGGGAGAGACAGCCTGTAACTATGAGACATCCAGATGGGAGAGACAGCCCTGCAACTATGAGACATCTACATGGTAGAGACAGCCCTGTAACTATGAGACATCCACATGGGGAAGACAGTTTGCAACCATGAGACATCCACATGGGAGGGAAAGCCCTGTAACTATGAGACATCCACATGGGAGGGACAGCCCTGTAACTATGAGACATCCAACCTGGAGAGACAGCTCTACAACTATGAGACATTCATACGCGAGAGACAGCCCTGCAACTATGAAACATCGACCTTGGAGAGACTGCTCTGTAACTTTCAGACATCAACCCTGAAGAGTCTGCTGGCTAACTATGAGACATCCATACACGAGAGACAGTCCTGTAACTCTGAGAAATCCACACTTCAAATCACCAAATACCAATCGCAAAGTCTTACCTGAGAAAAAATCCTCTATCTACAGGACATACACATCTGAGAGACAGCCAGACATCTACGTGCCTCATCACTGACCTGAAGCACCAAGAGTGAAAAGTGGTGAAAATGTAGAGATCCCAAGATCTGGAGATATGCTAATAATATGCTAATGCTGTCATAAAGATGTGTTACTGCACCACTGTCCTCTCTAATGTACAGTACCACTGTCCTCTCTAATGTACAGTACCACTGTCCCCTCTAATATACTGTACCACTGTCCCCTCTAATGTACTGTACCACTGTCCCCTCTAATGTACTGTACCACTGTCCTTCCTAATGTACTGTACCACTGTCCTCTCTAATGAACTGTACCACTGTCCCCTCTAATGTACTGCACCACTGTCCCCTCTAATGTACTGTACCACTGTCCTCTCTAATGAACTGTACCACTGTCCCCTCTAATGTACTGTACCACTGTCCTCTAATGTACTGTACCACTGTCCTCTCTAATGTACTGTACCACTGTCCCCTCTAATGTACTGTACCACTGTCCTCTCTAATGTACTGTACCACTGTCCTCTAATGTACTGTACCACTGTCCTCTAATGTACTGTACCACTGTCCTCTAATGTACTGTACCACTGTCCTCTCTAATGTACTGTACCACTGTCCTCTCTAATGTACTGTACCACTGTCCCCTCTAATGTACTGTACCACTGTGTCCTCTAATGTACGGTACCACTGTGTCCTCTAATGTACGGTACCACTGTCCCCTCTAATGTACTGTACCACTGTCCTCACTAATGTACTGTACCACTGTCCTCACTAATGTACTGTACCACTGTCCCCTCTAATGTACTGTACCACTGTCCTCTCTAATGTACTGTACCACTGTCCCCTCTAATGTACTGTACCACTGTCCTCTCTAATGTACTGTACCACTGTCCTCTCTAATGTACTGTACCACTGTCCTCTCCAATGTACTGTACCACTGTCCTCTAATGTACTGTACCACTGTCCTCTAATGTACTGTACCACTGTCCTCTAATGTACTGTACCACTGTCCTCTAATGTACTGTACCACTGTCCTCTCTAATGTACTGCACCACTGTCCTCTCTAATGTACTGTACCACTGTCCTCTCTAATGTACTGTACCACTGTTCCCTCTAATGTACTGTACCACTGTCCCCTCTAATGTAATGTACCACTGTCCCCTCTAATGTAATGTACCACTGTCCCCTCTAATGTACTGTACCACTATCCTCTAATGTACTGTACCACTGTATCCTCTAATGTACTGTACCACTGTCCCCTCTAATGTACTGTACCACTGTCCTTTCTATTACTGGCATACAGTGTATTGGGCGATGGTTGTCCAGATTTTCCTGGGGTGCAGTATATTGGGGGTTGGTGGTCCGGATATTCCTGGGGTGCAGTATATTGGGGGATGGTTGTCCGGATATTCCTGGAGTGCAGTATATTGGGGGATGGTTGTCCGGATATTCCTGGGGTTCAGTATATTGTGGGTTGCTGGTCCGGATATTTCTGGGGTGCAGTATATTGGGGGATGGTTGTCCGGTTATTCAAGGGGTGCAGTACTGTACCACTGTCCCCTCTAATGTACTGTACCACTGTCCTCTCTAATGTACTGTACCACCGTCCTCTAATGTACTGTACCACTGTCCCCTCTAATGTACTGTACCACTGTCCCCTCTAATGTACTGTACCACTGTCCTCTCTAATATACTGTACCACCGTCCTCTAATGTACTGTACCACTGTCCCCTCTAATGTACTGTACCACTGTCCTCTCTAATGTACTGTACCACTGTCCTCTCTAATGTACTGTACCACTGTCCTCTCTAATGTACTGTACCACTGTCCTCTCTAATATACTGTACCACTGTCCTCTAATGTACTGTACCACTGTCCTCTAATGTACTGTACCACCGTCCTCTAATGTACTGTACCACTGTCCCCTCTAATGTACTGTACCACTGTCCTCTCTAATGTACTGTACCACTGTCCTCTCTAATATACTGTACCACTGTCCTCTAATGTACTGTACCACTGTCCTCTAATGTACTGTACCACCGTCCTCTAATGTACTGTACCACTGTCCCCTCTAATGTACTGTACCACTGTCCTCTCTAATGTACTGTACCACTGTCCTCTCTAATGTACTGTACCACTGTCCTCTCTAATATACTGTACCACTGTCCTCTAATGTACTGTACCACTGTCCTCTAATGTACTGTACCACTGTCCTCTAATGTACTGTACCACTGTCCTCTAATGTACTGTACCACTGTCCTCTCTAATGTACTGTACCACTGTCCTCTCTAATGTACTGTACCACTGTCCTCTCTAATATACTGTACCACTGTCTTCTAATGTACTGTACCACTGTCCTCTAATGTCCTGTACCACTGTCCTCTAATGTACTGTACCACTGTCCCCTCTAATGTACTGTACCTCTGTGCTGTAATGTACTGTACCACTGTCCCCTCTAATGTACTGTACCTGTGCTCTAATGTACTGTACCACTGACCCCTCTAATGTACTGTACCACTGTCCCCTCTAATGTACTGTACCACTGTCCTCTCTAATGTACTGTACCACTGTCCCCTCTAATGTACTGTACCACTGTCCTCTCTAATGTACTGTACCACTGTCCCCTCTAATGTACTGTACCACTGTCCCCTCTAATGTACTGTACCACTGTCCCCTCTAATGTACTGTACCACTCTCCTCTCTAATGTACCACTGTCCTCTCTAATGTACTGTACCACTGTCCTCTCTAATGTACTGTACCACTGTCCTCTAATGTATTGTACCACTGTCCCCTCTAATGTACGGTACCACTGTCCCCTCTAATGTACTGTACCACTGTCCCCTCTAACGTACTGTACCACTGTCCCCTCTAACGTACTGTACCACTGTCCTCTAACGTATTGTACCACTGTCCCCTCTAACGTACTGTACCACTGTCCTCTAATGTACTGACCACTGTCCTCTCTAATGTACTGTACCACTGTCCTCTAATGTACTGTACCACTGTCCTCTAATGTACTGTACCACTGTCCTCTAATGTACTGAACCACTGTCCCCTCTAATGTACTGTACCACTGTCCTCTCTAATGTACTGTACCACTGTCCTCTCTAATGTACTGTACCACTGTCCTCTAATGTACTGTACCACTGTCCTCTAATGTACTGTACCACTGTCCTCTCTAATGTACTGTACCACTGTCCCCTCTAATGTACTGTACCACTGTCCCCTCTAATGTACTGTACCACTGTCCTCTCTAATGTACTGTACCACTGTCTTCTCTAATGTACTGTACCACTGTCCTCTCTAATGTACGGTACCACTGTCCCCTCTAATGTACTGTACCACTGTCCCCTCTAATGTACTGTACCACTGTCCTCTAATGTACTGTACCACTGTCCTCTCTAATGTACTGTACCACTGTCCCCTCTAATGTACTGTACCACTGTCCCCTCTAATGTACTGTACCACTCTCCTCTCTAATGTACTGTACCACTCTCCTCTCTAATGTACTGTACCACTGTCCTCTCTAATATACTGTACCACTGTCCTCTAATGTACTGTACCACTGTCCCCTCTAATGTACTCTACCTCTGTGCTCTAATGTACTGTACCACTGTCCCCTCTAATGTACTGTACCACTGTCCTCTCTAATGTACTGTACCACTGTCCCCTCTAATGTACTGTACCACTCTCCTCTCTACTGTACCACTGTCCTCTCTAATGTACTGTACCACTGTCCTCTCTAATGTACGGTACCACTGTCCCCTCTAATGTACGGTACCACTGTCCCCTCTAATGTACGGTACCACTGTCCCCTCTAATGTACTGTACCACTGCCCCCTCTAATGTACTGTACCACTGCCCCCTCTAATGTATTGTACCACTGTCCCCTCTAATGTACTGTACCACTGTCCCCTCTAATGTACTGTACCACTGTCCCCTCTAATGTACTGTACCACTGTCCCCTCTAATGTACTGTACCACTGTCCCCTCTAATGTACTGTACCACTGTCCCCTCTAATGTACTGTACCACTATCCTCTAATGTACTGTACCACTGTCCCCTCTAATGTACTGTACCACTGTCCTTTCTATTACTGGCATACAGTGTATTGGGGGATGGTCGTCCAGATTTTCCTGGGGTGCAGTATACTGGGGGATGGTTGTCCGGATATTTCTGGGGTGCAGTATATTGGGGGATGGTTGTCCGGATATTCCTGGGGTGCAGTATATTGTAGGTTGCTGGTCCGGATATTTCTGGGGTGCATTATATTGGGGGATGGTTGTCCGGATATTCCTGGGGTGCAGTACTGTACCACTGTCCTCTCTAATGTACTGTACCACTGTCCCCTCTAATGTACTGTACCACTGTCCTCTCTAATATACTGTACCACTGTCCTCTCTAATATACTGTACCACTGTCCTCTAATGTACTGTACCACTGTCCTCTCTAATGTACTGTACCACTGTCCTCTAATGTACTGTACCACTGTCCCCTCTAATGTACTGTACCTCTGTGCTGTAATGTACTGTACCACTGTCCTCTCATGTACTGTACCACTGTCCCCTCTAATGTACTGTACCACTGTCCCCTCTAATGTACTGTACCACTGTCCTCTCTAATGTACTGTACCACTGTCCTCTAATGTACTGTACCACTGTCCTCTCTAATGTACTGTACCACTGTCCTCTCTAATGTACTGTACCACTGTCCCCTCTAATGTACTGTACCACTGTCCCCTCTAATGTACTGTACCACTGTCCTCACTAATGTTCTGTACCGCTGTCCTCTAATGTTCTGTACCACTGTTCCCTCTAATGTATTGTACCACTGTCCTCTAATATACTGTACCACTGTCCCCTCTAATGTACTGTACCACTGTCCTCTCTAATGTACTGTACCTCTGTGCTCTAATGTTCTGTACCGCTGTCCTCTAATGTTCTGTACCACTGTTCCCTCTAATGTATTGTACCACTGTCCTCTCTAATGTACTGTACCTCTGTGCTCTAATGTTCTGTACCACTGTGCCCTCTAATGTACTGTACCACTGTCCTCTCTAATGTACTGTACCACTGTCCTCTCTAATGTACTGTACCTCTGTGCTCTAATGTACTGTACTACTGTCCCCTCTAATGTACTATACCACTGTCCTCTCTAATGTACTGTACCACTGTCCTCTCTAATGTACTGTACCACTGTCCCCTCTAATGTTCCATACCACTGTCCTCTCTAATGTACTGTACCACTGTCCTCTCTAATGTACTGTACCACTGTCCTCTCTAATGTACTGTACCACTGTCCCCTCTAATGTACTGTACCACTGTCCCCTCTAATGTACTGTACCACTGTCCTCTATAATGTACTGTACCACTGTCCCCTCTAATGTACTGTACCACTCTCCTCTAATGTACTGTACCACTGTCCCCTTTAATGTACTGTACCACTGTCCTCTAATGTACTGTACTACTGTCCCCTCTAATGTACTGTACCACTGTCCTCTCTAATGTACTGTACCACTGTCCCCTCTAATGTACTGTCCCACTGTCCTCTCTAATGTACTGTACCACTGTCCCCTCTAATGTACTGTACCACTGTCCTCTAATGTACTGTACTACTGTCCCCTCTAATGTACTGTACCACTGTCCCCTCTAATGTACTGTACCTCTGTGCTCTAATGTACTGTACTACTGTCCCCTCTAATGTACTGTACCACTGTCCCCTCTAATGTACTGTACCTCTGTGCTCTAATGTACTGTACCACTGTCCCCTCTAATCTACTGTACCACTTTCCCCTCTAACGTACTGTACCACTGTCCCCTCTAACGTACTGTACCACTGTCCCCTCTAACGTACTGTACCACTGTCCTCTAATGTACTGTACCACTGTCCTCTAATGTACTATACCACTGTCCTCTCTAATGTACTGTACCACTGTCCCCTCTAATGTACTGTACCACTGTCCCCTCTAATGTACTGTACCACTGTCCCCTCTAATGTACTGTACCACTCTCCTCTCTAATGTACTGTACCACTCTCCTCTCTAATGTACTGTACCACTCTCCTCTCTAATGTACTGTACCACTGTCCTCTCTAATATACTGTACCACTGTCCTCTAATGTACTGTACCACTGTCCTCTCTAATGTACTGTACCACTGTCCCCTCTAATGTACTGTACCACTGTCCCCTCTAATGTACTGTACCACTGTCCCCTCTAATGTACTGTACCACTGTCCCCTCTAATGTACTGTACCACTGTCCTCTCTAATGTACTGTACCACTGTCCCCTCTAATGTACTGTACCACTGTCCCCTCTAATGTACCGTACCACTCTCCTCTCTACTGTACCACTGTCCTCTCTAATGTACTGTACCACTGTCCTCTCTAATGTACGGTACCACTGTCCCCTCTAATGTACTGTACCACTGTCCTTTCTATTACTGGCATACAGTGTATTGGGGGATGGTCGTCCAGATTTTCCTGGGGTGCAGTGTATTGTGGGTTGGTGGTCCGGATATTCCTGGGGTGCAGTATATTGGGGGATGGTTGTCCGGATATTTCTGGGGTGCAGTATATTGGGGGATGGTTGTCCGGATATTCCTGGGGTGCAGTATATTGTAGGTTGCTGGTCCGGATATTTCTGGGGTGCATTATATTGGGGGATGGTTGTCCGGATATTCCTGGGGTGCAGTACTGTACCACTGTCCTCTCTAATGTACTGTACCACTGTCCCCTCTAATGTACTGTACCACTGTCCTCTCTAATGTACTGTACCACTGTCCTCTCTAATATACTGTACCACTGTCCTCTAATGTACTGTACCACTGTCCTCTCTAATGTACTGTACCACTGTCCTCTAATGTACTGTACCACTGTCCTCTCTAATGTACTGTACCACTGTCCTCTAATGTGCTGTACCACTGTCCCCTCTAATGTACTGTACCACTGTCCCCTCTAATGTACTGTACCACTGTCCTCTCTAATGTACTGTACCACTGTCCTCTCTAATGTACTGTACCACTGTCCCCTCTAATGTACTGTACCACTGTCCTCTCTAATGTACTGTACCACTGTCCTCTCTAATGTTCTGTACCGCTGTCCTCTAATGTTCTGTACCACTGTTCCCTCTAATGTACTGTACCACTGTCCTCTCTAATGTACTGTACCTCTGTGCTCTAATGTTCTGTACCACTGTGCCCTCTAATGTACTGTACCACTGTCCTCTCTAATGTACTGTACCACTGTCCTCTCTAATGTACTGTACCACTGTCCCCTCTAATGTACTGTACCACTGTCCCCTCTAATGTACTGTACCACTGTCCTCTCTAATGTACTGTACCTCTGTGCTCTAATGTACTGTACTACTGTCCCCTCTAATGTACTATACCACTGTCCTCTCTAATGTACTGTACCACTGTCCTCTCTAATGTACTGTACCACTGTCCCCTCTAATGTTCCATACCACTGTCCTCTCTAATGTACTGTACCACTGTCCTCTAATGTACTGTACCACTGTCCTCTCTAATGTACTGTACCACTGTCCTCTCTAATGTACTGTACCACTGTCCTCTAATGTACTGTACCACTGTCCCCTCTAATGTACTGTACCACTGTCCTCTAATGTACTGTACCACTGTCCTCTATAATGTACTGTACCACTGTCCCCTCTAATGTACTGTACCTCTGTGCTCTAATGTACTGTACCACTGTCCTCTCTAATGTACTGTACCACTGTCCTCTAATGTACTGTACCACTGTCCTCTAATGTACTGTACTACTGTCCCCTCTAATGTACTGTACCACTGTCCCCACTAATGTACTGTACCACTGTCCTCTCTAATGTACTGTACCACTGTCCCCTCTAATGTACTGTACCACTGTCCTCTAATGTACTGTACTACTGTCCTCTATAATGTACTGTACCACTGTCCACTCTAATGTACTGTACCACTCTCCTCTAATGTACTGTACCACTGTCCCCTCTAATGTACTGTACCACTGTCCCCTCTAATGTACTGTACCTCTGTGCTCTAATGTACTGTACTACTGTCCCCTCTAATGTACTATACCACTGTCCTCTCTAATGTACTGTACCACTGTCCTCTCTAATGTACTGTACCACTCTCCTCTCTAATGTACTGTACCACTCTCCTCTCTAATGTACTGCACCACTGTCCTCTCTAATGTACTGTACCACTGTCCTCTCTAATGTACTGTGCCACTGTCCTCTAATGTACTGTACTACTGTCCCCTCTAATGTACTGTACCTCTGTGCTCTAATGTACTGTACTACTGTCCCCTCTAATGTACTGTACCACTGTTCTCTATAATGTACTGTACCACTGTTCTCTATAATGTACTGTACCACTGTCCTCTAATGTACTGTACCACTGTTCTCTATAATGTACTGTGCCACTGTCCCCTCTAATGTACTGTACCTCTGTGCTCTAATGTACTGTACTACTGTCCCCTCTAATGTACTATACCACTGTCCTCTCTAATGTACTGTACCACTGTCCTCTCTAATGTACTGTACCACTGTCCCCTCTAATGTTCCATACCACTGTCCTCTCTAATGTACTGTACCACTGTCCTCTAATGTACTGTACCACTGTCCTCTCTAATGTACTGTACCACTGTCCTCTCTAATGTACTGTACCACTGTCCTCTAATGTACTGTACCACTGTCCCCTCTAATGTACTGTACCACTGTCCTCTAATGTACTGTACCACTGTCCTCTATAATGTACTGTACCACTGTCCCCTCTAATGTACTGTACCTCTGTGCTCTAATGTACTGTACCACTGTCCACACCGTGCCAGCTATGGTGAGCGCAATACCTCATCCAGACTTGTGCTGTTTGGGGGCGACCTTCTCCGCCGGCGATGCTGGCCGGGTTTTGGTGTGGTGTTTTTGGGTCTGGTCCTGTGGCATGGGGGTCGCAGGGCCGTCCCATGGCCCCCGTTCCCTGACTGTGCGCGCCTGCGGGGTTGGTGGCCACTGACTGGCACGGTGTGGACTTAGTGTAGGGACCTATGTGTATCAGATACCTGCACGATGGTACATGGGGCAGTATGGCTTGATCAATTCATACACAAAATTCTGATGTGTTTTTTATTTAGCCTAGGGGCACTAGTATCAGCCATAGGTGTGAGGTGCAGCGCTCTTTTTCTTCCGTGAACCGCATTATAGTAGTTATACACTCACCGGCCACTTTATTAGTTACACCATGCTAGTAACGGGTTGGACCCCCTTTTGCCTTCAGAACTGCCTCAATTCTTGGTGGCATAGATACAACAAGGTGCTGGAAGCTTCCTCACAGATTTTGGTCCATAGTGACATGATGACATCACACAGTTGCCGCATTTTTGTCGGCTGCACATCCATGATGCCAATCTCCCGTTCCACCACATCCCAAAGATGCTCTATTGGACTGAGATCTGGGGACTGTGGAGGCCATTGGAGTACAGTGACCTCATTGTCATGTTCAAGAAACCAGTCTGAGATGATTCTAGCTTTATGACATGGCGCATTATCCTGCTGAAAGTAGCCATCAGATGTTGGGTCCATTGTGGTCATAAAGGGATGGACATGGTCAGCAACAATACTCAGGTAGGCTGTGGCGTTGCAACGATGCTCAATTGGTACCAAGGGGCCCAAAGAGTGCCAAGAAAATATTCCCCCACCATGACACCACCACCACCAGCCTGAACTATTGATACAAGGCCGGATGGATCCATGCTTTCATGTTGTTGACGCCAAATTCTGACCCTACCATCCGAATGTCGCAGCAGAAATCGAGACTCATCAGACCAGGCAACGTTTTTCCAATCTTCTACTGTCTAATTCCGATGAGCTTGTGCAAATTGTAGCCTCAGTTTCCTGTTCTTAGCTGAGCGGAGTGGCCCCCGGTGTGGTCTTCTGCTGCTGTAGCCCATCTGCCTCAGAGTTGGCCGTACTGTGCGCTCAGAGATGCTCTTCTGCCTACCTTGGTTGTAACGGTTGGCTATTTGAGTCACTGTTGCCTTTCTATCAGCTGGAACCAGTCTGCCCATTCTCCTCTGACCTCTGGCATCAACAAGGCATTTCCGCCCACAGAACTGCCGCTCGCTGGATGTTTTTTCTTTTTCGGACCATTCTCTGTAAACCCTAGAGATGGTTGTGCGTGAAAATCCCAGTAGATCAGCAGTTTCTGAAATACTCAGACCAGCCCTTCTGGCACCAACAACCATGCCACGTTCAAAGGCACCAAATCACCTTTCTTCCCCATACTGATGCTCGGTTTGAACTGCAGGAGATTGTCTTGACCATGTCTACATGCCTAAATGCACTGAGTTGCCGCCATGTGATTGGCTGATTAGAAATTAAGTGGTAACGTGCAGTTGGACAGGTGTACCTAATAAAGTGGCCGGTTAGTGTATTCCTGTATATAGGAGCAGTAGTATAGTAGTTATATTCCTGTATATAGGGGGCAGTATTATAGTAGTTATATTCCTGTATATAGGAGCAGTATTATAGTAGTATATTCCTGTATATAGGAGCAGTATTATAGTAGTTATATTCCTGTATATAGGGGCAGTATTATAGTAGTTATATTCCTGTATATAGGAGCAGTATTATAGTAGTTATATTCCTGTATATAGGAGCAGTATTATAGTAGTTATATCCCTGTATATAGGAGCAGTATTATAGTAGTATATCCCGGTATATTGGAGCAGTATTATAGTAGTTATATCCCTGTATATAGGAGCAGTATTATAGTAGTTATATCCCTGTATATAGGAGCAGTATTATAGTAGTTATATCCCTGTATATAGGAGCAGTATTATAGTAGTATATCCCTGTATATAGGAGCAGTATTATAGTAGTTATATTCCTGTATATAGGGGCAGTATTATAGTAGTTATATTCCTGTATATAGGAGCAGTATTATAGTAGTTATATGCACAAGCCAAAAAGACAGAAATGGCTGCACATCGCACCCATGGCTGACACGAAAGCTTATTCAGCTACATTTAAAACCAACATCAGAAGTTAGTATATAATTTGGCCAAACCATATTGCCTCATGTACCACGTGCAGGTCTTCTGATACACATGAGTCCCTAACCAAACATCATCACTGTGCCGGTCAGCGACCACAATCCCCGCAAAACGTGCGCAAGCAGAGAAGAGGGGCCACGGAATGGCCCTGCAACCCCATTGTCACAGGACCAGACCCAAAAGGGCACCCCAAACCCCGCAGGCGCCACCGGCGGAAAAAGTGGACGCCAAGCAACACAAGTGTGAACAAGCTCTTACCTCTCTCCATTCCTCTGCAGGTAGAATGGGAGAATACTAGGAGATCCTCCCCTTATGTACACAGGTGCTTCCTGCTAATTTGGATCACATGGGTCTTACACAGCACGAGTGCTAGCCACAATGAAAAAAGGGACAGAATACATAAAATATGCACAAGCCAAAAAGACAGAAATGGCTGCACATCGCACCCATGGCTGACACGAAAGCTTATTCAGCTACATTTAAAACCAACATCAGAAGTTAGTATATAATTTGGCCAAACCATATTGCCTCATGTACCACGTGCAGGTCTTCTGATACACATGAGATACACATGGGGTTGCAGGGCCATTCCGTGGCCCCTCTTCTCTGCTTGCGCACGTTTTGCGGGGATTGTGGTCGCTGACCGGCACAGTGATGAGGTTTAGTTAGGGACTCATGTGTATCAGAAGACCTGCACGTGGTACATGAGGCAATATGGTTTGGCCAAATTATATACTAACTTCTGATGTTGGTTTTAAATGTAGCTGAACAAGCTTTCGTGTCAGCCATGGGTGCGATGTGCAGCCATTTCTGTCTTTTTGGCTTGTGCATATTTTATGTATTCTGTCCCTTTTTTCATTGTGGCTAGCACTCGTGCTGTGTAAGACCCATGTGATCCAAATTAGCAGGAAGTACCTGTGTACATAAGGGGAGGATCTCCTAGTATTCTCCCATTCTACCTGCAGAGGAATGGAGAGAGTTAAGAGCTTGTTCACACTTGTGTTGCTTGGCGTCCACTTTTTCCGCCGGTGGCGCCTGCGGGGTTTGGGGTGCCCTTTTGGGTCTGGTCCTGTGACAATGGGGTTGCAGGGCCATTCCGTGGCCCCTCTTCTCTGCTTGCGCACGTTTTGCGGGGATTGTGGTCGCTGACCGGCACAGTGATGAGGTTTAGTTAGGGACTCATGTGTATCAGAAGACCTGCACGTGGTACATGAGGCAATATGGTTTGGCCAAATTATATACTAACTTCTGATGTTGGTTTTAAATGTAGCTGAATAAGCTTTCGTGTCAGCCATGGGTGCGATGTGCAGCCATTTCTGTCTTTTTGGCTTGTGCATATTTTATGTATTCTGTCCCTTTTTTTCATTGTGGCTAGCACTCGTGCTGTGTAAGACCCATGTGATCCAAATTAGCAGGAAGTACCTGTGTACATAAGGGGAGGATCTCCTAGTATTCTCCCATTCTACCTGCAGAGGAATGGAGAGAGTTAAGAGCTTGTTCACACTCGTGTTGCTTGGCGTCCACTTTTTCCGCCGGTGGCGCCTGCGGGGTTTGGGGTGCCCTTTTGGGTCTGGTCCTGTGACAATGGGGTTGCAGGGCCATTCCGTGGCCCCTCTTCTCTGCTTGCGCACGTTTTGCGGGGATTGTGGTCGCTGACCGGCACAGTGATGAGGTTTAGTTAGGGACTCATGTGTATCAGAAGACCTGCACGTGGTACATGAGGCAATATGGTTTGGCCAAATTATATACTAACTTCTGATGTTGGTTTTAAATGTAGCTGAACAAGCTTTCGTGTCAGCCTTGGGTGCGATGTGCAGCCATTTCTGTCTTTTTGGCTTGTGCATATTTTATGTATTCTGTCCCTTTTTTCATTGTGGCTAGCACTCGTGCTGTGTAAGACCCATGTGATCCAAATTAGCAGGAAGTACCTGTGTACATAAGGGGAGGATCTCCTAGTATTCTCCCATTCTACCTGCAGAGGAATGGAGAGAGTTAAGAGCTTGTTCACACTTGTGTTGCTTGGCGTCCACTTTTTCCGCCGGTGGCGCCTGCGGGGTTTGGGGTGCCCTTTTGGGTCTGGTCCTGTGACAATGGGGTTGCAGGGCCATTCCGTGGCCCCTCTTCTCTGCTTGCGCACGTTTTGCGGGGATTGTGGTCGCTGACCGGCACAGTGATGAGGTTTAGTTAGGGACTCATGTGTATCAGAAGACCTGCACGTGGTACATGAGGCAATATGGTTTGGCCAAATTATATACTAACTTCTGATGTTGGTTTTAAATGTAGCTGAACAAGCTTTCGTGTCAGCCATGGGTGCGATGTGCAGCCATTTCTGTCTTTTTGGCTTGTGCATATTATAGTAGTTATATTCCTGTATATAGGAGCAGTATTATAGTAGTTATATTCCTGTATATAGGGGGCATTATTATAGTAGTTATATCCCTGTATATAGGAGCAGTATTATAGTAGTATATCCCTGTATATAGGAGCAGTATTATAGTAGTTATATTCCTGTATATAGGAGCAGTATTATAGTAGGTATATTTTTTACATAGTTGGATGTATTATATATTTTCCCAACCAGTGTATTATTAGCAGGTATATTTTGAAGGGCTTTTTTCCCCCTCTCTCTTATATTGCAGAGCAGGGACAGGTATTATATTGGGTATAGGCTTACTATGATGCTGTATATTACGGTAATTGTATAGATAGGGTAGTGAGAGCCGGATGTGTCGGGGCAGTGAGAGCCGGATGTGTCGGCAGGGCCGTCTTAACAGCATTATGGGCCCCTGGGCAGAGGTGCGAATTGACCCCCCCCCCCCCCGGAGACGCCGCCATCAACCCCCCTTCATCTTTTATAGATGCCCCCCTGTTGTCCCTCCCTTATAGATGCCCCCTGTTATATCCCCTTTATAGATGGCCCCTGCTATCACCCCCTTATAGCTGGCCCCCTGTTGTCCCCCCTTATAGATGCCCCCTGTTATCCCCCCTTATAGATGGTTCCTCCATTATCGCCCCCTTATAAATGCCCCCTGCTATACACCCCCTTATAGATGGCCCCTGCTATCCCCCTGTCTGTGCACAGCAGATTTAAGAAAAAAAAAAAAAAACTCACCAAACAAATCGTTCCCCCATCGGTTATCTTCTTCTTCTCTCCTTCCCGGCTGCTGCCCCGTTCCCTGGGGGTGTCTCACAGCCACGGCGCAAAGAGCAGGAAACTCAGTAAGCACCTAGGACGGTATGTCCGGTACAGCAGGGAGCGTCACCAACACGTGCCCCCTGATCGGAAAGTCCCCGCCGGACGCACACTGAGCTTCCTGCTGTGAGACACCCCCAGGGAGCGGAGCGGAGGATCAGCTGAGGGCCTCTTGTGACCGCAAGCAGTGTTTTGCTTGCAGTCACAGGAGGCCCCCAGCTGATCCTCTGCTGAGTGATTGGGGAGCGGGGCAGGGGAGCAGTGCGGCAAGGGGGGCCCGCGGCAGCACTGTTTAACTGTCGGGTGCCATTCCCCTGACAGTCAGTGTGCCGACCATGCCCAATGGGTAAGACGGCCCTGTGTGTCGGTGCAGGGAGAGCCGGATGTGTGGGGGCAGGGAGAGCCGGATGTGTCAGGGCAGTGAGGGCCGGATGTGTCGGGGCAGTGAGGGCCGGATGTGTCGGGGCAGTGAGGGCCGGATGTGTCGGGGCAGTGAGGGCCGGATGTGTCGGGGCAGTGAGGGCCGGATGTGTGGGGGCAGTGACAGCCGGATGTGTGGGGGCAGTGAGGGCCGGATGTGTCGGGGCAGGGAGAGCCGGATGTGTGGGGGCAGGGAGTTCCAGAGTATGGGGGAGGCTTGGGCAAAGTCTTGGAGGCGGTTCTGTGAGGTACGAACAAGGGGGGAGCACAGACGTAAGTCACTGCAGGATGGAAGGTTGGGTGAGGGATGGTCAGCGTCCAGGTCAGCGATGTACGGAGGGGACAGGTTGTGGACGGCCGTGTACGTCATGGTCATAAAGATAGATTCTTCTGATTGATGTTACTGGATTGTCTGATTCTTGCTGTGTTCAGTATTGGTTGTTGTTGGTTTTTAGGATATTACGGTATTATTTTTACGTTCCTGGCAGTTGTTGTATGAGGAGCTGCGGTTCTCACTGCCGCTGTAGTCCTGGTGGTCTCGGGGGTCTCTGCAGTGTGATGGGGGAGGTGAGAAATCCAGGACAGGATGAGGCTTGTTGATGAGGGACGAGTTCACAGCTTGTGACTATATAAAGAGGTGAATGTTTTCCCCCGTATCCGGGGCGGCGGGGGTCACTCACTTTGCTCGTTTTCTAGAGAATAAATTGAAGGATTTTCTGGCAGAATCGTTTTATATATTGTCATCGCCAATCTTCAAAGTAATAAAGTAATGCGGGTCATGTGACTGTGACAAGAGCGCGGTGTATATAGGCTGGGGTGTATATAGGCTGGGGTGTATATAGGCTGGGGTGTATATAGGCTGGGGTGTATATAGGCTGGGGTGTATATAGGCTGGGGTGTATATAGGCTGGGGTGTATATAGGCTGGGGTGTATATAGACTGGGGTGTATATAGGCTGGGGTGTATATAGGCTGGGTGTATATAGGCTGGGTGTATATAGGCTTGGTGTATATAGGCTGGGGTGTATATAGACTGGGGTGTATATAGACTGGGGTGTATATAGACTGGGGTGTATATAGGCTGGGAGTGTATATAGGCTGGGAGTGTATATAGGCTGGGGTGTATATAGGCTGGGGTGTATATAGGCTGGGGTGTATATAGGCTGGGAGTGTATATAGACTGGGGTGTATATAGACTGGGGTGTATATAGACTGGGGTGTATATAGACTGGGAGTGTATATAGGCTGGGCTGTATATAGGCTGGGGTGTATATAGGCTGGGAGTGTATATAGGCTGGGGTGTATATACTCTGGCCAGTGTATATACTCTGGCCAGTCTATATACACCCCAGCCTATATACACCCCAGCCTATATACACTCCCAGCCTATATACACCCCCAGCGTAGGTCATACAGCTTTGCATTGGTATAACACTTTACGCTTGATACTTTAGGATCCAGATTGGCCCTGTGAGTAGAGAGAGTAATACATTGAGCTGAGTGCTGAGAGGTGGTAGAGAGGATCAGGAGAGTAGAGAGGAGGATGTCGTGATAGTCCCAACCCAAGAAGTACTCTGCTCTGCTGGGATGTCAGAGGTAGAAATAGAAGAATACTTCAGAAGAGAGAGAGAATAATTGTGCCCGTGTTTTGACTCTTTGGTCTTTGCACCACCTATTGCCCACCAGAGTGGGTGACACAAGCCCCAGACTTTGTTACCTGGGATGAGCGGAATACTGAGGGTTCCCTGCTTACACCCGCGCTGCAAGATAGAGTTCATAGGCTTCTAGCAACTTTGCTCTATCCAAAGCAGTTCCTTACTTTCTTATGGATACTGTCCTGCACTGTGTCTCTCCTTGTCCACGGCGTGGGTTAGGATGATCTCTGACTTGTCCTCTCTAGTGGAAGCTTAACACTGCATAGTGCTGAGTGGAGTAACTGGAGAAGAAACGGTGTATAGGTACATGTGCTCTGCGTCTAGACCACCACTTAGACTGGGGAACTGGTGGGAGCCAGGGCCCAACTGGACCGATGTAGAAAGCGTTCTGGCTTGTGTCCTTCCTCTAAAGAGTACAAAGACAAATGACCCTACACTACCTCTACCCATGTAACTTCCTTCCTACAGTGCATGTAAGGTGTGCGGTTAGTGGGTGAGGAGTGCGCATGTGAGAAGTAAAGAGAGAGATGATAGGTGAGAAGAAGAGAGAACTCTCATTGGCGTAAAGATCCATGTGGTACACAAACAATAACCCTTTAAGAACTACAGCCATGCAATAACTGTGTCTACATACTTGGAAGAACAACATCTTGTGGCGAAACTCTGGTACTACTACATCACCACTTACACTTAAAAGTACAGGCTTTTACAAACGGTGTAACCAATAGCAACAACCATGGTGGGACACCACACTAGGATCCTGTGACCTCCCCTATAAGATCAGCCCCCTCCTCTCCTGACATCCTCTGTGCTGCTGTGTCCTCTCCTATAGTATCAGCCCCTCCTCTCCTGACATCCTCTGTGCTGCTGTGTCCTCTCCTATAAGATCAGCACCCTCCTCTCCTGACATCCTCTGTGCTGCTGTGTCCTCTCCTATAAGATCAGCACCCTCCTCTCCTGACATTCTCTGTGCTGCTGTGTCCTCCCCTAAAAGATCAGCCCCCTCCTCTCCTGACATCCTCTGTGCTGCTGTGTCCTCTCTTATAAGATCAGCCCCTCCTCTCCTGACATCCTCTGTGCTGCTGTGTCCTCTCTTATAAGATCAGCCCCTCCTCTCCTGACATCCTCTGTGCTGCTGGGACCTCTCCTATAAGATCAGCCCCCTCCTCTCCTGACATCCTCTGTGCTGCTGTGTCCTCTCTTATAAGATCAGCCCCTCCTCTCCTGATATCCTCTGTGCTGCTGTGTCCTCTCTTATAAGATCAGCCCCCTCCTATCCTGACATCCTCTGTGCTGCTGTGTCCTCTCCTATAAGATCAGCACCCTCCTCTCCTGACATCCTCTGTGCTGCTGTGTCCTCTCCTATAAGATCAGCACCCTCCTCTCCTGACATCCTCTGTGCTGCTGTGACCTCCCCTATAAGATCAGCCCCCTCCTCTCCTGACATCCTCTGTGCTGCTGTGACCTCTCCCATAAGATCAGCACCCTCCTCTCCTGACATTCTCTGTGCTGCTGTGTCCTCCCCTAAAAGATCAGCCCCCTCCTCTCCTGACATCCTCTGTGCTGCTGTGTCCTCCCCTATAAGATCAGCCCCCTCCTCTCCTGACATCCTCTGTGCTGCTGGGACCTCTCCTATAAGATCAGCCCCCTCCTCTCCTGACATCCTCTCTGCTGCTGTGTCCTCCCCTATAAGATCAGCCCCCTCCTCTCCTGACATCCTCTGTGCTGCTGGGACCTCTCCTATAAGATCAGCCCCCTCCTCTCCTGACATCCTCTGTGCCGCTGGGACCTCTCCTATAGTATCAGCCCCCTCCTCTCCTGACATCCTCTGTGCTGCTGTGTCCTCCCCTATAAGATCAGCCCCCTCTTCTCCTGACATCCTCTGTGCTGCTGGGACCTCTCCTATAAGATCAGCCCCCTCCTCTCCTGACATCCTCTGTGCCGCTGGGACCTCTCCTATAGTATCAGCCCCCTCCTCTCCTGACATCCTCTGTGCTGCTGTGTCCTCCCCTATAAGATTAGCCCCCTCCTCTCCTGACATCCTCTGTGCCGCTGGGACCTCTCCTATAAGATCAGCCCCCTCCTCTCCTGACATCCTCTGTGCCGCTGGGACCTCTCCTATAGCATCAGCCCCCTCCTCTCCTGACATCCTCTGTGCTGCTGTGTCCTCCCCTATAAGATTAGCCCCCTCCTCTCCTGACATCCTCTGTGCCGCTGGGACCTCTCCTATAAGATCAGCCCCCTCCTCTCCTGACATCCTCTGTGCTGCTGGGACCTCTTCATGCTGTATTATGTACATGTTCTCCTCTCTGGATTGGGAGTGGTTCTTGTGATTCCTCTTTGTGTCTCGGACTCTGTGTGACAGTCCCGTGGTGACCAGCGCTGTCTCTGCCGCTCCCAACAGTCTCTTTGATCAGTGGAGCTGTCCCCTTAGGGTGGAATGAATATGTAACAACATCCAGGGCCGGACTGGGACTGAAAATCGGCCCTGGCATTTCATAGCACACAGGCCCACTTACCGTACGGGGTCGTCTATGCATCATCTATGCAGCGTCTACCAGACAAAGATCATAGGCTCTCAGCTCCAGCACCATCATCACCTCTATACAGCTCCAGCACCATCATCACCTCTATACAGCTCCAGCACCATCATCACCTCTATACAAACTCCCCATCTATATTGCTCCATGCTGTTACAGCGCCCCCTGTGGTCTAAGGAGCATAATGGTGGGTGTAGTAGTGGTCTGGGGGCATAATGGTGGGTGTAGTAGTGGTCTGGGGGCATAATGGTGGGTGTAGTAGTGGTCTGGGGGCATAATGGTGGGTGTAGTAGTGGTGTGGGACATAATGGTGGGTGTAGTAGTGGTCTGGGGACATAATGGTGGGTGTAGTAGTGGTCTGGGGGCATAATGGTGGGTGTAGTAGTGGTCTGGGGACATAATGGTGGGTGTAGTAGTGGTCTGGGGACATAATGGTGGGTGTAGTAGTGGTCTGGGGACATAATGGTGGGTGTAGTAGTGGTCTGGGGGCATAATGGTGGGTGTAGTAGTGGTGTGGGGACATAATGGTGGGTGTAGTAGTGGTGTGGGGCATAATGGTGGGTGTAGTAGTGGTGTGGGACATAATGGTGGGTGTAGTAGTGGTCTGGGGACATAATGGTGGGTGTAGTAGTGGTCTGGGGACATAATGGTGGGTGTAGTAGTGGTGTGGGGCATAATGGTGGGTGTAGTAGTGGTCTGGGGACATAATGGTGGGCGTAGTAGTGGTGTGGGACATAATGGTGGGTGTAGTAGTGGTCTGGGGGCATAATGGTGGGTGTAGTAGTGGTGTGGGGCATAATGGTGGGTGTAGTAGTGGTCTGGGGGCATAATGGTGGGTGTAGTAGTGGTCTGGGGACATAATGGTGGGTGTAGTAGTGGTGTGGGGCATAATGGTGGGTGTAGTAGTGGTCTGGGGACATAATGGTGGGCGTAGTAGTGGTGTGGGACATAATGGTGGGTGTAGTAGTGGTCTGGGGGCATAATGGTGGGTGTAGTAGTGGTGTGGGGCATAATGGTGGGTGTAGTAGTGGTGTGGGACATAATGGTGGGTGTAGTAGTGGTTTGGGGACATAATGGTGGGTGTAGTAGTGGTCTGGGGACATAATGGTGGGTGTAGTAGTGGTCTGGGGACATAATGGTGGGTGTAGTAGTGGTCTGGGGACATAATGGTGGGTGTAGTAGTGGTCTGGGGACATAATGGTGGGTGTAGTAGTGGTGTGGGACATAATGGTGGGTGTAGTAGTGGTCTGGGGACATAATGGTGGGTGTAGTAGTGGTCTGGGGACATAATGGTGGGTGTAGTAGTGGTCTGGGGGCATAATGGTGGGTGTAGTAGTGGTCTGGGGGCATAATGGTGGGTGTAGTAGTGGTCTGGGGGCATAATGGTGGGTGTAGTAGTGGTCTGGGGACATAATGGTGGGTGTAGTAGTGGTGTGGGGCATAATGGTGGGTGTAGTAGTGGTCTGGGGGCATAATGGTGGGTGTAGTAGTGGTGTGGGGCATAATGGTGGGTGTAGTAGTGGTCTGGGGGCATAATGGCGGGTGTAGTAGTGGTCTGGGGACATAATGGTGGGTGTAGTAGTGGTCTGGGGACATAATGGTGGGTGTAGTAGTGGTGTGGGGCATAATGGTGGGTGTAGTAGTGGTGTGGGGGCATAATGGTGGGTGTAGTAGTGGTCTGGGGACATAATGGTGGGTGTAGTAGTGGTCTGGGGACATAATGGTGGGTGTAGTAGTGGTGTGGGACATAATGGTGGGTGTAGTAGTGGTGTGGGGCATAATGGTGGGTGTAGTAGTGGTCTGGGGGCATAATGGTGGGTGTAGTAGTGGTCTGGGGACATAATGGTGGGTGCAGTAGTGGTCTGGGGACATAATGGTGGGTGCAGTAGTGGTCTGGGGACATAATGGTGGGTGTAGTAGTGGTGTGGGACATAATGGTGGGTGTAGTAGTGGTCTGGGGCATAATGGTGGGTGTAGTAGTGGTCTGGGGGCATAATGGTGGGTGTAGTAGTGGTCTGGGGACATAATGGTGGGTGTAGTAGTGGTCTGGGGCATAATGGTGGGTGTAGTAGTGGTGTGGGACATAATGGTGGGTGTAGTAGTGGTGTGGGGCATAATGGTGGGTGTAGTCTGGGGACATAATGGTGGGTGTAGTAGTGGTCTGGGGACATAATGGTGGGTGTAGTAGTGGTCTGGGGACATAATGGTGGGTGTAGTAGTGGTGTGGGACATAATGGTGGGTGTAGTAGTGGTGTGGGGCATAATGGTGGGTGTAGTAGTGGTGTGGGGACATAATGGTGGGTGTAGTAGTGGTCTGGGGACATAATGGTGGGTGTAGTAGTGGTCTGGGGACATAATGGTGGGTGTAGTAGTGGTCTGGGGGCATAATGGTGGGTGTAGTAGTGGTCTGGGGACATAATGGTGGGTGTAGTAGTGGTCTGGGGACATAATGGTGGGTGTAGTAGTGGTCTGGGGGCATAATGGTGGGTGTAGTAGTGGTCTGGGGACATAATGGTGGGTGTAGTCTGGGGACATAATGGTGGGTGTAGTAGTGGTCTGGGGGCATAATGGTGGGTGTAGTCTGGGGACATAATGGTGGGTGTAGTAGTGGTCTGGGGGCATAATGGTGGGTGTAGTAGTGGTCTGGGGACATAATGGTGGGTGTAGTAGTGGTCTGGGGACATAATGGTGGGTGTAGTAGTGGTGTGGGGCATAATGGTGGGTGTAGTAGTGGTCTGGGGACATAATGGTGGGTGTAGTAGTGGTCTGGGGACATAATGGTGGGTGTAGTAGTGGTGTGGGGCATAATGGTGGGTGTAGTAGTGGTGTGGGGGCATAATGGTGGGTGTAGTAGTGGTCTGGGGACATAATGGTGGGTGTAGTAGTGGTCTGGGGGTGTAGTAGTGATTTAGTCAGAACCCATACATAACACCCCCCAGGGCCTCCATTACTCACACACTCTGCTGCTGCTGCTGATTCCTCCCCTGTCCCGACTGCTGCTGCTGCTGACAGGGAGGAGGAGAGTCACACACAGACGCTGCCCCCGGCTCCGGCCTTCAGTGAGGGGGTAGCAGCTAAAGTCCATGAGCCATAAGGACCTTGTGATGTCATGTGACTTGTGTGGGAGGAGCTTATGTTTTCCCGGCCTTTCCTAGCAGTAGTGAGGAGGCAGGCGGTCAGGGTCAGTCAGGACTGTGTTGCTGCAGGGTCTGTCTGTGTCCTGTGCAGGAGACTACAGTCTGTGAGGCAGGAGACTACAGTCTGTGAGGCGGGAGACTACAGTCTGTGAGGCGGGAGACTACAGTCTGTGAGGCGGGAGACTACAGTCTGTGAGGCGGGAGACTACAGTCTGTGAGGCAGGAGACTACAGTCTGTGAGGCAGGAGACTACAGTCTGTGAGGCAGGAGACTACAGTCTGTGAGGCGGGAGACTACAGTCTGTGAGGCGGGAGACTACAGTCTGTGAGGCGGGAGACTACAGTCTGTGAGGCGGGAGACTACAGTCTGTGAGGCAGGAGACTACAGTCTGTGAGGCAGGAGACTACAGTCTGTGAGGCGGGAGACTACAGTCTGTGAGGCGGGAGACTACAGTCTGTGAGGCGGGAGACTACAGTCTGTGAGGCGGGAGACTACAGTCTGTGAGGCGGGAGACTACAGTCTGTGAGGCAGGAGACTACAGTCTGTGAGGCAGGAGACTACAGTCTGTGAGGCAGGAGACTACAGTCTGTGAGGCAGGAGACTACAGTCTGTGAGGCAGGAGACTACAGTCTGTGAGGCAGGAGACTACAGTCTGTGAGGCAGGAGACTACAGTCTGTGAGGCAGGAGACTACAGTCTGTGAGGCAGGAGACTACAGTCTGTGAGGCAGGAGACTACAGTAATGGCCGTGTGAGACAGTTTCTGGGCATTGGAATTGGTAAGCTACTCTTTTTTATAAAGTTTGGCGGGGTCTGTAGTCAGGCCCGCTCCTGCCATGAGGCAGACTGAGGCGGCAGCTCTTGGGGTCCTGCAGGGGGCGGCACAATCTTCTCTGCTGTCATTTTAGTGAAAGCTAAAATGCCAGCAGCCCCGACCTCCTCACAGTGCTGAGTGCAGTGGTGCCCCAAACAGGAAGTTCACTGCCCCCAATCTTTTGCCTATGGAATCACTGTACTGCACTCTGCACTCCGGGGCTTGGTGCATCCGGGTCCTGTGCTGAGTGCTCAGCTCCCTCCAGTCTATTCAGAGGGGGGAGGGGGGTGACGGAGGATTCAGCAGACCACCTGCTGAATGACACTTATCTGTAGAGTATGTAGAGAGAGGGAGAGAGAGAGAAAGCCCCTGCGCTCCCCCCTCCCCCCTCCCCCTCTCCTGTCACTGTGAGGAGAAGCTGCTCCCTTATCTGGACGCCGCGCTGAAGATGACCTCTGACCTCCCTCTCCTGCCGGGATCTCTGTGACTGCACCACCTCTGTAAGTATACAGCACACTATCACTGATATGAGGTGTAGTGGGATGTTCTGCAGCAGCTGAGGTGTAGTGGGATGTTCTGCAGCAGCTGAGGTGTAGTGGGATGTTCTGCAACAGCTGAGGTGTATGAAGAAGTTCTGCAGCAGCTAAGGTGTATTATGAGGTTCTGCAGCAGCTGAGGTGTAGTATGATGAGGTTCTGCAGCAGCTGAGGTGTATAATGAGGTTCTGCAGCAGCTGAGGTGTAGTGTGATGTTCTGCAGCAGCTGAGGTGTAGTGGGATGTTCTGCAGCAGCTGAGGTGTAGTGTGATGTTCTGCAGCAGCTGAGGTGTATGAAGAGGTTCTGCAGCAGCTGAGGTGTATGATGAGGTTCTGCAGCAGCTGAGGTGTAGTGGGATGTTCTGCAGCAGCTGAGGTGTAGTGTGGTGTTCTGCAGCAGCTGAGGTGTAGTGTGGTGTTCTGCAGCAGCTGAGGTGTATGATGAGGTTCTGCAGCAGCTGAGGTGTAGTGGGATGTTCTGCAGCAGCTGAGGTGTATGATGAGGTTCTGCAGCAGCTGAGGTGTATGATGAGGTTCTGCAGCAGCTGAGGTGTAGTATGATGTTCTGCAGCAGCTGAGGTGTATGATGAGGTTCTGCAGCAGCTGAGGTGTATGAAGAGGTTCTGCAGCAGCTGAGGTGTAGTGTGGTGTTCTGCAGCAGCTGAGGTGTAGGATGAGGTTCTGCAGCAGCTAAGGTGTATGATGAGGTTCTGCAGCAGCTGAGGTGTATGATGAGGTTCTGCAGCAGCTGAGGTGTATGAAGAGGTTCTGCAGCAGCTGAGGTGTAGTGTGGTGTTCTGCAGCAGCTGAGGTGTAGTGTGAGGTTCTGCAGCAGCTGAGGTGTATTATGATGTTCTGCAGCAGCTGAGGTGTAGGATGAGGTTCTGCAGCAGCTGAGGTGTAGGATGAGGTTCTGCAGCAGCTGAGGTGTAGTGTGATGTTCTGCAGCAGCTGAGGTGTATAAAGAGGTTCTGCAGCAGTTGAGGTGTAGTGTGAGGTTCTGCAGCAGCTGAGGTGTAGTGTGATGTTCTGCAGCAGCTGAGGTGTATGAAGAGGTTCTGCAGCAGCTGAGGTGTATGATGAGATTCTGCAGCAGCTGAGGTGTAGTGTGATGTTCTGCAGCAGCTGAGGTGTAGTGTGGTGTTCTGCAGCAGCTGAGGTGTATGAAGAGGTTCTGCAGCAGCTGAGGTGTATGATGAGGTTCTGCAGCAGCTGAGGTGTATGATGAGATTCTGCAGCAGCTGAGGTGTATGATGAGATTCTGCAGAACATCATAATACATAATGAGAAAATAATAAGATTACTAATAGCTGAGGTATCGACGTGAGAATACGTGAGAAAAGTTCCTAAACAAATTATACTAGTATCGGGGGAGGGGGGGCGCCATTTTAATTTTCGCCTCAGGCAGCAAAAAAGCTAGAATCGGCCCTGTCTGTAGTAATGGTGTTGTGCGATGGTCTGCGGGGTCTGTAGTAATGGTGTTGTGCGATGGTCTGCGGGGTCTGTAGTAATGGTGGTGTGCGATGGTCTGGGGTCTGTAGTAATGGTGGTGTGCGATGGTCTGTGGGGTCTGTAGTAATGGTGTTGTGCGATGGTCTGCGGGGTCTGGGGTCTGTAGTAATGGTGGTGTGCGATGGTCTGCGGGGTCTGTAGTAATGGTGGTCTGCGATGGTCTGGGGTCTGTAGTAATGGTGGTGTGCGATGGTCTGGGGTCTGTAGTAATGGTGGTGTGCGATGGTCTGCGGGGTCAGGGGTCTGTGCGCTGCTTAATCAGCAGCTGAGGGCCGCTGACGGGCTGAGAACGTCCTCCCTCCACAGTGGTCCGCCAGCGAGGGGCGTCACTTGTCACCTGTTCAGCCGCTCCCCCATCCTCCCTGCGTTCTCCTCATTCTCCTTTCGGCGCAGGCAGAGTCTTTATCCACGCTGCCTGCACCGAAAGATGGAAGGAAAATGAGGAGAGCGCGCAGAGGATGAGGCGCCGGGAGAGGAGACGCGCGCAGAGGATGAGGCGCCGGGAGAGGAGACGCGCGCAGAGGATGAGGCGCCGGGAGAGGAGACGCGCGCAGAGGATGAGGCGCCGGGAGAGGAGACGCGCGCAGAGGATGAGGCGCCGGGAGAGGAGACGCGCGCAGAGGATGAGGCGCCGGGAGAGGAGACGCGCGCAGAGGATGAGGCGCCGGGAGAGGAGACGCGCGCAGAGGAGGAGGCGCCGGGAGAGGAGACGCGCGCCGAGGATGAGGCGCCGGGAGAGGAGACGCGCGCCGGGAGAGGAGACGCGCGCAGAGGATGAGGAGACGCGCGCAGAGGATGAGGCGCCGGGAGAGGAGACGCGCGCAGAGGATGAGGCGCCGGGAGAGGAGACGCGCGCAGAGGATGAGGCGCCGGGAGAGGAGACGCGCGCAGAGGATGAGGCGCCGGGAGAGGAGACGCGCGCAGAGGATGAGGCGCCGGGAGAGGAGACGCGCGCAGAGGATGAGGTGCCTTGAGAATGCTGCCAGGGAGCAGGTGACAGGTGAGTTGAAGTTTGTTTTCTATGGAGGAGGCATAAAACTAATTGGGGGCACAGAATGGGCTTTGAAATATATCTGACACAGAGGAGGGCATAAAATTAATTGGGGGGGGGGGGGTAAAACTGATTGGGGGCACAGGGGGGGGGGTCAAAACTAATTGGGGGGGGAAACTGGGGACACGGGGGGGGGTCAAAACTGATTGGGGCATAGAGGGGGGGAGTTGGGGTTAAAACTAATTGGGGGCACAGAGGGAGGGGAAAGGGGGGGTAAAAACTGGGGGCACAGAGAGGGGAGCATTGAACAACTAATTGGCGACACAGAGGGGCCAATAAAAGATTTCTGGCACAGAGGTGGACATAAATCTGATTGGGGCATAGAGGGGGGAGGGGGGCGGGGTTAAAACTGGGGGCACAGAGGGGGCATAAAACAACTAATTGGGGGTACAGAGGGGCCAATAAAATGTGTCAGAGGAGGGCATAAATATGATTGGGAGCACAGAGAAGGCTAAAACTGATTGGGGGCACGGGGGGGGGGGCATAAAACTGAGTGTGGGGAACAGATTTGGTGTAAAACTAACTGGGGTACAGAGGGGGCATAAAGCTATATGGGGGGGCTATATGGCTCCAGGAGGACATGTAGGCACATGTATTTGGCTATGGGGGAGTGGGCATATCTGACTTCAGTTTTAGGCCCACCCCCTCTGTGCCCCCAATCAGTTTTAGGCCCATCCCCTCTGTGCCCCCAATCAGTTTTAGGCCCACCCCCTCTGTGCCCCATCAGTTTTAGGCCCACCCCCTCTGTGCCCCATCAGTTTTAGGCCCACCCCCTCTGTGCCCCCAATCAGTTTTAGGCCCACCCCCTCTGTGCCCCCAATCAGTTTTAGGCCCACCCCCTCTGTGCCTCCAATCAGATTCATCCCCCCCTCTGTGCCAGATATATTTTATCGGCTCCTCTTTGCCTCCAGTTTTTATAATTTTTTTTGTCTCTCCTCTTTGTTTTTCAGATCTCTATATCCAGAGCTTCCATATTCCGTGGACTAGATCGATGTTTTGGTTTAATACAACGGTCAATGAGAAGTGTGGGGGTGTTTTTATTTGAATAAAAAAATATTTTGCAGTTGTTTTGTCTTTTTTTTTCTTTACAGTATGGCAGGGCAATTAAAAGAATTAATTTGATTAATTAATCGCCGTTTGTTTACTGGGCCTATTCCACCGCCCGATGATCGTTGAGCGAGGGCTGCAGGGACATCGTTACCGATGTCCTTGCAGCCCTTGCAGCATCATACATTACCTGCAGGTCTTCTTCTCTGCGCTGTCTTCATCCCCGGGTCCCGCGCGCTCTATCTTCAGAATGGCCTGTCAGCTGACAGGCCACACTCTGCGGCGGTCCCGGCCTGTGATTGGCTGAGCGCTCCGTCAGCTGACTGGCCATTCTGAAGATAGAGCGTACGGGACCAGGGGATGAAGACAGCGCGGAGAAGAAGACTGGATAGGTAATGTATGATGCTGCTGCTTGTCAAATCGTCGGTTGCCCGCTGCGCACCGCTATTCAACCGTAGCAATGCGTGGTGGGGGAACGATGATTTTAGGTCTGGCCCTAAATGAACGATCAGCCGATGACACGATCATCGGCTGATCGTTCTATTTCACCGAACGATAATCGGCCAAATGGGGCCGATCCGGCCGATTATCGTTACTGTGGAATAGGGCCCTTAATCGCTCATTGGATGTGGGCAGCAGGCAGGTGTGTTGTTGGCGGCTCAGCTGCTGAAGCAGAGTTTGGGGAGGGAGAGCGCCCAGCAGTGTTCTCTGTCCTGCTGCTGACCCGCCCCATAGCTGGACGAGTACACGCATTCCCCTCCTAGCCGCACACGCCCCTGGTCTCTGGAGGAGGAGGCCGCAGGGACTGCAGGATAGGGTGACTGGGGCAGAGATGGTAGCATCACTGTGGTTACTGGAGCTGTACAGCGGGATCGGGGGGTCTGCACTGTGCCCCACCCATCCCGCTGTACACCTCTAGTAACCACAGTGATGCTACCATCTCTGCCCCAGTCACTCTATCCTGCAGTCCCTGCGGCGTGTGTGGCTAGGAGGTATGTGCCCTCCTGCCCCATTTCCAGTCACCAAGGTTTTATGAGACCCCATGCTATGGGACCCCATGCCACCTAACTACACCCCTGCCCCTCATCTGTACCTGTACTATTACTACACCCCTCATCTGTACCTGTACTAACTACTACTACGCCCCTCATCTGTACCTGTACTATTACTACACCCCTCATCTATACCTGTACTACTATTACTACACCCCTCATCTATACCTGAACTACTACTACACCCCTCATCTATACCTGAACTACTACTACACCCCTCATCTATACCTGTACTACTACTATACCCCTCATCTATACCTGTACTACTATTACTACACCCCTCATCTATACCTGTACTACTATTACTACACCCCTCATCTATACCTGTATTACCACTACACCCCTCATCTGTACCTGTACTACTACTACTACACCCCTCAGCTATACCTGTACTACTACTACACCCCTCATCTATACCTGTACTACTATTACTACACCCCTCATCTATACCTGTATTACCACTACACCCCTCATCTGTACCTGTACTACTACTACTACACCCCTCAGCTATACCTGTACTACTACTACACCCCTCATCTATACCTGTACTACTACTACGCCCCTCATCTGTACCTGTACTATTACTACACCCCTCATCTATACCTGAACTACTACTACACCCCTCATCTATACCTGTACTACTACTACACCCCTCATCTATACCTGTACTACTATTACTACACCCCTCATCTGTACCTGTACTACTACTACACCCCTCATCTGTACCTGTACTACTACTACACCCCTCATCTATACCTGTACTACTACTATACCCGTCATCTATACCTGTACTACTACTACACCCCTCATCTATACCTGTACTACTACTACACCCCTCATCTATACCTGTACTACTATTATTACACCCCTCATCTATACCTGTACTGCTACACCCCTCATCTATACCTGTACTACTATTACTGCACCCCTCATCTATACCTGTACTACTACTACTACACCCCTCATCTATACCTGTACTACTATTACTACACCCCTCATCTATACCTGTACTACTACTACTACTACACCCCTCATCTATACCTGTACTACTACTACTACTACACCCCTCATCTATACCTGTACTACTACTACACCCCTCATCTATACCTGTACTACTACTACACCCCTCATCTATACCTGTACTATTACTACACCCCTCATCTATACCTGTACTACTACTACACCAATCCTCTATACCTGTACTACTACTACACCCCTCATCTATACCTGTACTACTACACCTCTCATCTATACCTGTACTACTACTACACCCCTCATCTATACCTGTACTACTACTACACCCCTCATCTATACCTGTACTACTACTACACCCCTCATCTATACCTGTACTACTACTACACCCCTCATCTATACCTGTACTACTACTACTACACCCCTCATCTATAACTGTACTACTACTACACCCCTCATCTATACCTGTACTACTACTACTACACCCCTCATCTATACCTGTACTACTACTACACCCCTCATCTATACCTGTACTACTACTACTACACCCCTCATCTATACCTGTACTACTACTACACCCCTCATCTATAACTGTACTACTACTACACCCCTCATCTATACCTGTACTACTACACCCCTCATCTATACTTGTACTACTACTACACCCCTCATCTATACCTGTACTACTACACCCCTCATCTATACCTGTACTATTATTACACCCCTCATCTATACCTGTACTACTACTACACCCCTCATCTATACCTGTACTACTACTACTACACCCCTCATCTATACCTGTACTACTATTACTACACCCCTCATCTATACCTGTACTACTATTACTACACCCCTCCTCTATAGCTGTACTACTACTACACCCCTCATCTATACCTGTACTACTACTACTACTACACCCCTCATCTATACCTGTACTACTATTATTACACCCCTCATCTATACCTGTACTGCTACACCCCTCATCTATACCTGTACTACTATTACTACACCCCTCATCTATACCTGTACTACTACTACTACTACACCCCTCATCTATACCTGTACTACTACTACTACTACACCCCTCATCTATACCTGTACTACTACTACACCCCTCATCTATACCTGTACTACTACTACACCCCTCATCTATACCTGTACTACTACTACACCCCTCATCTATACCTGTACTATTACTACACCCCTCATCTATACCTGTACTACTACTACACCCCTCATCTATACCTGTACTACTACTACACCCCTCATCTATACCTGTACTACTACTACACCCCTCATCTATAACTGTACTACTACTACACCCCTCATCTATACCTGTACTACTACTACTACACCCCTCATCTATACCTGTACTACTACTACACCCCTCATCTATACCTGTACTACTACTACTACACCCCTCATCTATACCTGTACTACTACTACACCCCTCATCTATAACTGTACTACTACTACACCCCTCATCTATACCTGTACTACTACACCCCTCATCTATACTTGTACTACTACTACACCCCTCATCTATACCTGTACTACTACTACACCCCTTATCTATACCTGTACTACTACACCCCTCATCTATACCTGTACTATTATTACACCCCTCATCTATACCTGTACTACTACTACAACCCTCATCTATACCTGTACTACTACTACTACACCCCTCATCTATACCTGTACTACTATTACTACACCCCTCATCTATACCTGTACTACTATTACTACACCCCTCCTCTATAGCTGTACTACTACTACACCCCTCATCTATACCTGTACTACTACTACTACTACACCCCTCATCTATACCTGTACTACTATTACTACACCCCTCATCTATACCTGTACTACTATTACTACACCCCTCCTCTATAGCTGTACTACTACTACACCCCTCATCTGTACCTGTACTACTACTACTACACCCCTCATCTGTACCTGTACTACTATTACTACACCCCTCATCTATACCTGTACTACTACTACTCCCCTCATCTATACCTGTACTACTACTACACCCCTCATCTATTCCTGTACTACTACTACACCCCTCATCTATACCTGTACTACTACTACACCCCTCATCTATACCTGTACTACTATTATTACACCCCTCATCTATACCTGTACTGCTACACCCCTCATCTATACCTGTACTACTATTACTGCACCCCTCATCTATACCTGTACTACTATTACTACACCCCTCATCTATACCTGTACTACTACTACTACTACACCCCTCATCTATACCTGTACTACTACTACTACTACACCCCTCATCTATACCTGTACTACTACTACACCCCTCATCTATACCTGTACTACTACTACACCCCTCATCTATACCTGTACTACTACTACACCCCTCATCTATACCTGTACTATTACTACACCCCTCATCTATACCTGTACTACTACTACACCAATCCTCTATACCTGTACTACTACTACACCCCTCATCTATACCTGTACTACTACACCTCTCATCTATACCTGTACTACTACTACACCCCTCATCTATACCTGTACTACTACTACACCCCTCATCTATACCTGTACTACTACTACACCCCTCATCTATACCTGTACTACTACTACTACACCCCTCATCTATAACTGTACTACTACTACACCCCTCATCTATACCTGTACTACTACTACTACACCCCTCATCTATACCTGTACTACTACTACACCCCTCATCTATACCTGTACTACTACTACTACACCCCTCATCTATACCTGTACTACTACTACACCCCTCATCTATAACTGTACTACTACTACACCCCTCATCTATACCTGTACTACTACACCCCTCATCTATACTTGTACTACAACTACACCCCTCATCTATACCTGTACTACTACACCCCTCATCTATACCT
Source organism: Dendropsophus ebraccatus (assembly GCF_027789765.1). Lineage (NCBI taxonomy): Eukaryota > Metazoa > Chordata > Amphibia > Anura > Hylidae > Dendropsophus > Dendropsophus ebraccatus. The sequence goes on along the minus strand of NC_091464.1, from coordinate 100,145,518 downwards.
GTACTATTATTACACCCCTCATCTATACCTGTACTACTACTACACCCCTCATCTATACCTGTACTACTACTACTACTACACCCCTCATCTATACCTGTACTACTATTACTACACCCCTCATCTATACCTGTACTACTATTACTACACCCCTCATCTATACCTGTACTACTATTACTACACCCCTCATCTATACCTGTACTACTACTACTACACCCCTCATCTGTACCTGTACTACTATTACTGCACCCCTCATCTATACCTGTACTATTACTACTACACCCCTCATCTATACCTGTACTACTACTACTACACCCCTCATCTGTACCTGTACTACTATTACTACACCCCTCATCTATACCTGTACTACTACTACTACACCCCTCATCTATACCTGTACTACTACTACTACACCCCTCATCTCTACCTGTTCTACTACTACACCCCTCATCTATACCTGTACTACTACTACACCCCTCATCTATACCTGTACTACTACTACTGCACCCCTCATCTATACCCGTACTACTACTACACCCCTCATCTATACCTGTACTACTATTACTACACCCCTCATCTATACCTGTACTACTACTACTACACCCCTCATCTATACCTGTACTACTACTACTACACCCCTCATCTCTACCTGTTCTACTACTACACCCCTCATCTATACCTGTACTATTATTACACCCCTCATATATACCTGTACTACTACTACTACTACTACTACTACACCCCTCATCTATACCTGTACTACTACACCCCTCATCTATACCTGTACTACTACTACTACACCCCTCATCTATACCTGTACTACTACTACACCCCTCATCTATACCTGTACTACTACTACTACTACACCCCTCATCTATACCTGTACTACTACACCCCTCATCTATACCTGTACTACTACTACTACACCCCTCATCTATACCTGTACTACTACTACTACACCCCTCATCTATACCTGTACTACTACTACACCCCTCATCTATACCTGTACTACTACTACACCCCTCATCTATACCTGTACTACTATTACTACACCCCTCATCTATACCTGTACTACTACTACACCCCTCATCTATACCTGTACTACTACTACATCCCTCATCTATACCTGTATTACTACTACTACACCCCTCATCTATACCTGTACTACTACACCCCCATTTATACCTGTACTACTACTACACCCCTCATCTATACCTGTACTACTACTACACCCCTCATCTATACCTGTACTACTACTACACCCCTCATCTATACCTGTACTACTACTACTACACCCCTCATCTATACCTATACTACTACACCCCTCATCTATACCTGTACTACTATTACTACACCCCTCATCTATACCTGTACTACTACTACATCCCTCATCTATACCTGTACTACTACTACATCCCTCATCTATACCTGTACTACTACTACACCCCTCATCTATACCTGTACTACTACTACACCCCTCATCTATACCTGTACTACTACACCCCTCATCTGTACCTGTACTATTACTACACCCCTTATCTATACCTGTACTACTACACCTCTCATCTATACCTGTAGTACTACTACACCCCTCATCTATACCTGTACTACTACTGCACCCCTCATCTTTACCTTTTCTACTATTACTACACCCCTCATCTATACCTGTAGTACTACTACACCCCTCATCTATACCTGTACTACTACTGCACCCCTCATCTATACCTGTACTACTACCACCACACCCCTCATCTATACCTGTACTACTACTACACCCCTCATCTATACCTGTACTACTACTACACACCTCATCTATACCTGTACTACTACTACACCCCTCATCTATACCTGTAGTACTACTACACCCCTCATCTATACCTGTAGTACTACTACACCCCTCATCTGTACCTTTACTACTACTACACCCCTCATCTATACCGATAGTACTACTACACCTCTCGTCTGTACCTGTATTACTACTACTACACCCCTCATCTATACCTGTACTACTACTACACCCCTCATCTATACCTGTACTACTACACCCCCCATCTATACCTGTACTACTACTACACCCCCCATCTATACCTGTACTACTACACCCCCCATCTATACCTGTACTACTACACCCCTCATCTATACCTGTACTACTACTACACCCCTCATCTATACCTGTACTACTACTACACCCCTCATCTATACCGATAGTACTACTACACCTCTCGTCTGTACCTGTATTACTACACTCCTTATCCACTATACTTCTACTACTACACCCTACCTAGATGCAGGTAGAAAATTAGATCTATCCTATATGGGGTACAGAGTTGCACATATTTAGCAGAATTACTTATATGGGGCACACATGGCTTGTCTACTGCATGGGGGCACAGGGGGAGCACTGTTACACTGGGAAGCAAAATACTATCTGATGCTGCAAGGAGAAAAATAGAGAATTGTCTAAAATTTTAAAATCGTGATTTTATTTTTTGGCGGTATCACACAGCCCTACTTTACAGGCTTAGTAGTGGAAGCTGTCCCCAGTACCTGGTACTGTGAAGGGCCAAAACAGATGCTCCTTACCACCATAAAAACGTCAGCCACCTAACTGCAGCATATTAGCTGAAAACCAAGGAATGGATGAATTATGGTAGGAACATTGGAAAACATGGATCTGATAATATGCCCAAAATAAAATCTATACACTACCTTACATACATGCCCAGTCATTACACCCAGTGTCGATCTTTGGCACCAAGCACCCCAAGCGATCGCTTGGGGCCCCCAACATCCAAGGAGGCCCCCACGCCCTGCTCTTGTGCTCAAGATGGCTGGACAGGGCCGATGCCCCGCTCGCTGCTGCCATCTGAACTGTAACTATGAGCACTAGTAATGAGCGCTCATAGTTACATGCAGCAGCAGCAGCAGCACTGACAGGGCGGGAGACATTGGCTCCCTTCCTGTCAGTCACTCTTGTGGCTGCAGAAAGGGTTTTCCCTGCGGTCACAAGTGGCGGCTTTGTCCTTGTGGTGTCGGCGCTCCAGTGACATCACTGGAGCATCGGCGCCAGGACAAGGGAAGTGCGGCCTCTTGTTTCCGCAGGGAAAACCCTTCCTGCGGCCACAAGAGTGAAGAGAAGAGGAGACGCCCGGACCCAGGTGAGTATAAGTGTTTGTTTTATTGTGTTATATACTATATGGGAGGGGGAGCACACAGGGGTCTGTTTAACTGGGGGAGCGCACATCGGGGGTCTATATAAATGGGGGGAGCACACGGGGGCTATATAACAGGTGGAGCAAACAGGGGGGCTATCAATAACTGGGGGAGCACACAGGGGGCGCTATATATAACTGGGGGAGCACACAGGGGGCTATAGACTACTGGGGCTTCACAGAGGGGTCTATATACTACTGGGGACAGCACACAGGGGGTCTATATACTACTTGGGGCAGCAGAATGGGGTCTATATACAACTTGGAGAGCACACAGGAGGTCTATATCCAAGTGGGGGAGCATACGGGGGGCTATATACTACTGTGGGATCACACAGGGGGTCTATATACTACTGGTGGAGCACACAGGGGTTTATATACTACTGGTGGGGCACACAGGGGGTCTATATACTACTGGGGGAACATACAGGGGTCTATATACTACTGGTGAGGCACACAGGTGGTCTATATACTGCTGGGGAAAGCACACAGGGGGTCTATATATAACTGGGGGAGCACACAGGGGTCTGTATACTACTGGGGCAGCACACAAGGGGTCTATATAATACTGGTGGGGCACACAGGGGGTCTATATACCACTGGGGGAACCACACAGAGGATTTATATACAACTGGAGGAGCACACAGGGGTCTATATCCAAGTGGGGGAGCACACAGGAGGTCTATATCCAAGTGGGGGAGCACACAGGGGGGCTAAATACCCCTGAGGGAGCACACAGGGGGGCTATATACTAGTGGGGGAGCACACGGGGTATATACAACTGGGGGCAGCACACAGTGGGTATATACGACTGGTTGCAGCACACAGGGGGTCTATATACAACTGGGGCAGCACACAGGAGGTCTATATACTTCTGGGGGAGCACACGGGGGTTATATACTACTGGGGGAAGCACACAAGGGGTATATACTACTGGGGGCAGGACACAAGGGGTATATACTTATGGGGGCAGCACACGAGTAGTATATATTACTAGTGGTAGTGCTCAAGAGGTATATACTACTGAGGGCAGCACACAGCGGTCTATTGTTGTGGAGTGCATGTTGAGGGGGGGGGGCAGACATAACTTCGCCCCTGATTACACCCGCTATAGGATACTGTACGGGCCCAGTCATTACACCCACTATAGGGTGCTGTACAGGTGCAGTCATTACACCCGCTATAAGGTCCTGTACAGGCCCAGTCATTACACCCGCTATAAGGTCCTGTACAGGCCCAGTCATTACACCCGCTATAAGGTCCTGTACAGGCCCAGTCAATACACCCGCTATAAGATGCTGTACAGGCCCAGTCATTACACCTGCTATAAGGTCCTGTACAGGCCCAGTCATTACACCCGCTATAAGGTCCTGTACAGGCCCAGTCATTACACCCGCTATAAGGTCCTGTACAGGCCCAGTCATTATACCCACTATAAGGTGCTGTACAGGCTCAGTCATTACACACACTGCAAGGTCCATTAGCCCACTTGGATTTAGTATTATTTGGGCTAATGTACTAGATATATCTGCCCATTTTAAGGTCCATTAGCCCACAATAACTTACTTAGGCCAGTTTTGCACGTACCGTATCACTCTGCTGCGCAAACATGCGTGAACATGGCCTTAGAGAGAATAAGCGATTTCCAAGTGGATCTATGTACCTGGTACTTCTGCTCATTTGGAAATGGCTCATTCAGTGTGAGCAGGTGTACCAGGTACATAGATCCAGGTTATAAAAGAGCAGATGTACTGAGTACATAGATTAATTTGGATTTAGCATCCTCGCACTAAGTTATTTCCAAGTGGATCTATGTACCTGGTATATCTACTCACCGTGAATAAGCTATTTTCAAGAGGGCAGATGTGCCAGGTATATTGATCCACTTTCCAGCTAAATCCCAAGAGTGATAAGGATCTGAGCTGTATGAAACCCTTACAATGTATAGGAGATGGAAAAGGTCCTTATCAGGCATGGAGAATAGCCAACTGTATGTGAGGAAGCTAAATCCCATGAGCGATATGGACTGAGAGGGTTCATACTGCTCAGGTCCTTATCGCTCATGGGATTTAGCTTCCTCACGTACAGTTGGCTATTCTCCATGCCTGATAAGGACCTTTTCCATCTCCTATAAACTGAGAGGGTTCATACTGCTCAGGTCCTTATCACTCATGGGATTTAGCCGCCTCACGTACAGTTGGCTATTCTCCATGCCTGATAAGGACCTTTTCCATCTCTTATGGACTGAGAGGGTTCATACTGCTCAGGTCCTTATCACTCATGGGATTTAGCTTTCTCACGTACAGTTGGCTATTCTCCATGCCTGATAAGGACCTTTTCCATCTTATGGACTGAGAGGGTTCGTACTGCTCAGGTCCTTATCACTCATGAGATTTAGCTTCCTCACGTACAGTTGGCTATTCTCCATGGCTGATAAGGACCTTTTCCATCTCTTATACAATTTAAGGGATTCATACTGCTAAGGGCCTTATCACTCATAGGATTTAGCTTCCTCACATACAGTTGGCTATTCTCCATGCCTGATAAGGACCTTTTACATCTCTTATGGACTGAGAGGGTTCATACTGCTCAGGTCCTTAAGAGATGTAAAAGGTCGTTATCAGGCATGGAGAATAGCCAACTGTACGTGAGGAAGCTAAATCCCATGATTGATAAGGACCTGAGCACTATGAACCCTCTCAGTGTATAGGAGATGGAAAAGGTCCTTATCAGGCATGGAGAATAGCCAACTGTACGTGATGCGGCTAAATCCTATGAGTGATAAGGACCTGAGCAGTATGAATCCCTTAAATTGTATAGGAGATGTAAAAGGTCCTTATCAGGCATGGAGAATAGCCAACTGTATGTGAGGCAGCTAAATCCCATGAGCGATAAGGACCTGAGCAGTATGAACCCTCTCAGTCCATAAGAGATGGAAAAGGTCCTTATCAGGCATGGAGAATAGCCAACTGTACGTGAGGAAGCTAAATCCCATGAGTGATAAGGACCTGAGCACTATGAACCCTCTCAGTGTATAGGAGATGGAAAAGATCCTTATCAGGCATGGAGAATAGCCAACTGTACGTGATGCGGCTAAATCCTATGAGTGATAAGGACCTGAGCAGTATGAACCCTCTCAGTGTATTGGAGATGGAAAAGGTCCTTATCAGGCATGGAGAATAGCCAACTGTATGTGAGGAAGCTAAATCCTATGAGTGATAAGGACCTGAGCAGTGAAACCCTTGATGCACAATCAGTACAGATAGGAGTATATTTTTTGCACGATATTACGCCAGTCATGCGCGATGTGGTGCGGTAAATATCAGTGATTATATAATCATGAACGGCTGGTTCAGGATGTTTGGACCCTGATGCTGACACCATTTGCACTGTTTCTGCACTATTGACTTATTAACATTGATTTTTAACAATTTCATAAAATAACAAATTAGTGTTGTTTATTTTTTTAAATATGCACATTTTTTAAAAAGAGAAAAAGTATACTGCAGTTTTAATAGAATGCCGAGCTCCTTCCTGAGAATGGACGTTATCCCTCACTGTGAATCCGCTAAATACTATGTTAGATCAGGACCTAAATGATAAGTACAAACTGATCCTTACAGATGATAGAAAATAGACAACTGAGTCGGCTATTCTCTATGACTGCTGAGGACCACAGTGAGCCGGCTATTCTCCATGACTGCTGAGGACCATAGTGAGCCGGCTATTCTCCATGACTGCTGAGGACCATAGTGAGACGGCTATCCTCCATGACTGCTAAGGACCATCGTGAGATGGCTATTCTCCATGACTGCTGAGGACCATAGTGAGCCGGCTATTCTCCATGACTGCTGAGGACCATACTGTGCCGGCTATTCTCCATGACTGCTGAGGACCATAGTGAGACGGCTATCCTCCATGACTGCTGAGGACCATAGTGAGTCGGCTATCCTCCATGACTGCTGAGGACCATAGTGAGCCGGCTATTCTCCATGACTGCTGAGGACCATAGTGAACCGGCTATTCTCCATGACTGCTGAGGACCATAGTGAGCCGGCTATTCTCCATGACTGCTGAGGACCATAGTGAGCTGGCTATTCTCCATGACTGCTAAGGAACATAGTGAGCCGGCTATTCTCCATGACTGCTGAGGACCATAGTGAGCCGGCTATTCTCCATGACTGCTAAGGACCATAGTGAGCCGGCTATTCTCCATGACTGCTCAGGACCATAGTGAGTCGGCTATTCTCCATGACTGCTGAGGACCATAGTGAGCCGGCTATCCTCCATGACTGCTGAGGACCATAGTGAGCCGGCTATTCTCCATGACTGCTGAGGACCATAGTGAGCCGGCTATTCTCCATGACTGCTGAGGACCACAGTGAGCCGGCTATTCTCCATGACTGCTGAGGACCACAGTGAGCCGGCTATTCTCCATGCTATAAGGACCATAGTGAGCCGGCTATTCTCCATGACTGCTGAGGACCACAGTGAGCCGGCTATTCTCCATGACTGCTGAGGACCATAGTGAGCCGGCTATTCTCCATGCTATAAGGACCATAGTGAGCCGGCTATTCTCCATGACTGCTAAGGAACATAGTGAGCCGGCTATTCTCCATGACTGCTGAGGACCATAGTGAGCCGGCTATTCTCCATGACTGCTAAGGACCATAGTGAGCCGGCTATTCTCCATGACTGCTCAGGACCATAGTGAGTCGGCTATTCTCCATGACTGCTGAGGACCATAGTGAGCCGGCTATCCTCCATGACTGCTGAGGACCATAGTGAGCCGGCTATTCTCCATGACTGCTGAGGACCATAGTGAGCCGGCTATTCTCCATGACTGCTGAGGACCACAGTGAGCCGGCTATTCTCCATGACTGCTGAGGACCACAGTGAGCCGGCTATTCTCCATGCTATAAGGACCATAGTGAGCCGGCTATTCTCCATGACTGCTGAGGACCACAGTGAGCCGGCTATTCTCCATGACTGCTGAGGACCATAGTGAGCCGGCTATTCTCCATGAGTGCTGAGGACCATAGTGAGCCGGTTATTCTCCATGACTGCTGAGGACCATAGTGAGCCGGCTATTCTCCATGACTGCTGAGGACCATAGTGAGCCGGCTATTCTCCATGACTGCTGAGGACCTGTCACGGCCGCAGCGGCGTCCCGCGTTCCAGGCCGCCGCCGCGACCGCCTCCTGCCCCATGCAGCAGCCGGTGTCCATAGTCAGGGACCCGGCGCTGCTATTACTTCGGCCCCGGGGGGCGCCTCACCTCTCCACGCTCCTGTCTCTCGCTGTGCCGGCCGGCGCGCGCGTCCCCGCCTCCTAGGGCGCGCGCGCGCCGGCTGTCTCAGATTTAAAGGGGCAGTGCGCTCCTAATTGGTAGTTGCACCCAATCACTCCCCTATAAATCCCAGCATGCCCTGTCCCTTGTGTTGGAGCGTCTACATGCTTCCTTAGCGTTTGGCCCAGCTCCCTGTTGTTCCTGATTCCCGTTCGCTACCTGGTTCCTAGTCCTTGTTCCTGATTCCTTCCCGTTACCTGGTCCCTAGTCCTTGTTCCTGGTTCCTATTCCGTTACCTGGTCCCTAGTCTGTGTTCCTGGTTCCTGTTCCCCTGTGTCACCGTGGCTCCTGAGTTCAGCCTGTCACCTGCGGACACGCCTACTGCTCCTGCCACGCCTCGCCTGCCGTCACCAGCAACCAAGCCAGGGGTAGCGACCTGGGGGTCGCCTGCCGCAGCAAGTCCATCCCGCCTTGCGGCGGGCTCTGGTGAAAACCAGCGGCCCCTTAGACTCCGCTCCCTGGTGAGGTTAGTGCCATCGCTGGTGCCGGTCCAGTGGATCCACTACTCCAGGCGTTACAGGACCATAGTGAGCCGGCTATTCTCCATGACTGCTGAGGACCATAGTGAGCCGGCTATTCTCCATGACTGCTGAGGACCATAGTGAGCCGGCTATTCTCCATGACTGCTGAGGACCACAGTGAGCCGGCTATTCTCCATGACTGCTGAGGACCACAGTGAGCCGGCTATTCTCCATGACTGCTGAGGACCATAGTGAGCCGGCTATTCTCCATGACTGCTGAGGACCATAGTGAGCCGGCTATTCTCCATGACTGCTGAGGACCACAGTGAGCCGGCTATCCTCCATAAGAGAAACAGATTGCTGAACTCAGGGAGAACAGCCAAATGACAACACTGCCGGCTGCTAATGAAAGCGCTCAATGCAGTGAAGTCCTAGGTGCATTGCCCCCTGGGAAACATAAGTATGCAAAAGAGGAGTCCGTGGAGCCTCATTGAAGAGTCTCAAAACACAGGACTAGCCAGATATCCCTCCGGGAAGGACCCAGCCAAGCGGCAGCTCCTGTTAGGAAACCACCAAATCCACCATATTAAGTGGCCCTATAAGTCAGTGTAATGACAAGGGATAAACCAAGGCTAGGTAACCATCCACAGACAGCTGTTTCGGGGTGTTGCCCCTCATCAGTGTGGAGCAGGATTCTGGCTAGGTGGGAGCAATGCCTAGTAGAGCCATAAGAGAAACAGATTGCTGAACTCAGGGAGAACAGCCAAATGACAACACTGCCGGCTGCTAATGAAAGCGCTCAATGCAGTGAAGTCCTAGGTGCATTGCCCCCTGGGAAACATAAGTATGCAAAAGAGGAGTCCGTGGAGCCTCATTGAAGAGTCTCAAAACACAGGACTAGCCAGATATCCCTCCGGGAAGGACCCAGCCAAGCGGCAGCTCCTGTTAGGAAACCACCAAATCCACCATATTAAGAATTAAGAATCCTGCTCCACACTGATGAGGGGCAACACCCCGAAACAGCTGTCTGTGGATGGTTACCTAGCCTTGGTTTATCCCTTGTCATTACACTGACTTATAGGGCCACTTAATATGGTGGATTTGGTGGTTTCCTAACAGGAGCTGCCACTTGGCTGGGTCCTTCCCGGAGGGATATCTGGCTAGTCCTGTGTTTTGAGACTCTTCAATGAGGCTCCACGGACTCCTCTTTTGCATACTTATGTTTCCCAGGGGACAATGCACCTAGGACTTCACTGCATTGAGCGCTTTCATTAGCAGCCGGCAGTGTTGTCATTTGGCTGTTCTCCCTGAGTTCAGCGATCTGTTTCTCTTATGGCTCTACTAGGCATTGCTCCCACCTATCCAGAATCCTGCTCCACACTGATGAGGGGCAACACCCCGAAACAGCTGTCTGTGGATGGTTACCTAGCCTTGGTTTATCCCTTGTCATTACACTGACTTATAGGGCCACTTAATATGGTGGATTTGGTGGTTTCCTAACAGGAGCTGCCGCTTGGCTGGGTCCTTCCCGGAGGGATATCTGGCTAGTCCTGTGTTTTGAGACTCTTCAATGAGGCTCCACGGACTCCTCTTTTGCAGGCTATCCTCCATGACTGCTGAGGACCATAGTGAGTCGGCTATTCTCCATGACTGCTGAGGACCATAGTGAGCCGGCTATTCTCCATGAATGCTGAGGACCACAGTTAGCCGGCTATTCTCCATGACTGCTGAGGACCATAGTGAGTCGGCTATTCTCCATGACTGCTGAGGACCATAGTGAGACGGCTATTCTCCATGACTGCTGAGGACCACAGTGAGCCGGCTATCTTCCATAAGAGAAACAGATTGCTGAACTCAGGGAGAACAGCCAAATGACAACACTGCCGGCTGCTAATGAAAGCGCTCAATGCAGTGAAGTCCTAGGTGCATTGCCCCCTGGGAAACATAAGTATGCAAAAGAGGAGTCCGTGGAGCCTCATTGAAGAGTCTCAAAACACAGGACTAGCCAGATATCCCTCCGGGAAGGACCCAGCCAAGCGGCAGCTCCTGTTAGGAAACCACCAAATCCACCATATTAAGTGGCCCTATAAGTCAGTGTAATGACAAGGGATAAACCAAGGCTAGGTAACCATCCACAGACAGCTGTTTCGGGGTGTTGCCCCTCATCAGTGTGGAGCAGGATTCTGGCTAGGTGGGAGCAATGCCTAGTAGAGCCATAAGAGAAACAGATTGCTGAACTCAGGGAGAACAGCCAAATGACAACACTGCCGGCTGCTAATGAAAGCGCTCAATGCAGTGAAGTCCTAGGTGCATTGCCCCCTGGGAAACATAAGTATGCAAAAGAGGAGTCCGTGGAGCCTCATTGAAGAGTCTCAAAACACAGGACTAGCCAGATATCCCTCCGGGAAGGACCCAGCCAAGCGGCAGCTCCTGTTAGGAAACCACCAAATCCACCATATTAAGAATTAAGAATCCTGCTCCACACTGATGAGGGGCAACACCCCGAAACAGCTGTCTGTGGATGGTTACCTAGCCTTGGTTTATCCCTTGTCATTACACTGACTTATAGGGCCACTTAATATGGTGGATTTGGTGGTTTCCTAACAGGAGCTGCCACTTGGCTGGGTCCTTCCCGGAGGGATATCTGGCTAGTCCTGTGTTTTGAGACTCTTCAATGAGGCTCCACGGACTCCTCTTTTGCATACTTATGTTTCCCAGGGGACAATGCACCTAGGACTTCACTGCATTGAGCGCTTTCATTAGCAGCCGGCAGTGTTGTCATTTGGCTGTTCTCCCTGAGTTCAGCGATCTGTTTCTCTTATGGCTCTACTAGGCATTGCTCCCACCTAGCCAGAATCCTGCTCCACACTGATGAGGGGCAACACCCCGAAACAGCTGTCTGTGGATGGTTACCTAGCCTTGGTTTATCCCTTGTCATTACACTGACTTATAGGGCCACTTAATATGGTGGATTTGGTGGTTTCCTAACAGGAGCTGCCGCTTGGCTGGGTCCTTCCCGGAGGGATATCTGGCTAGTCCTGTGTTTTGAGACTCTTCAATGAGGCTCCACGGACTCCTCTTTTGCAGGCTATACTCCATGACTGCTGAGGACCATAGTGAGTCGGCTATTCTCCATGACTGCTGAGAACCATAGTGAGCCGGCTATTCTCCATGACTGCTGAGGACCACAGTTAGCCGGCTATTTTCCATGACTGCTGAGGACCATAGTGAGTCGGCTATTCTCCATGACTGCTGAGGACCATAGTGAGCCGGCTATTCTCCATGACTGCTGAGGACCATAGTGAGCCGGCTATTCTCCATGACTGCTGAGGACCATAGTGAGCCGGCTATTCTCCATGACTGCTGAGGACCACAGTGAGCCGGCTATTCTCCATGACTGCTGAGGACCACAGTGAGCCGGCTATTCTCCATGACTGCTGAGGACCATAGTGAGCCGGCTATTCTCCATGACTGCTGAGGACCATAGTGAGCCGGCTATTCTCCATGACTGCTGAGGACCATAGTGAGCCGGCTATTCTCCATGAGTGCTGAGGACCATAGTGAGCCGGCTATTCTCCATGACTGCTGAGGACCATAGTGAGCCGGCTATTCTCCATGACTGCTGAGGACCATAGTGAGCCGGCTATTCTCCATGACTGCTGAGGACCACAGTAAGCCGGCTATTCTCCATGACTGCTGAGGACCACAGTGAGCCGGCTATTCTCCATGACTGCTGAGGACCACAGTAAGCCGGCTATTCTCCATGACTGCTGAGGACCACAGTGAGCCGGCTATTCTCCATGACTGCTGAGGACCACAGTGAGTCGGCTATTCTCCATGACTGCTGAGGACCATAGTATATTATGTCCGTGCACTCCGTCTATATTGGTGCAGGTTGAACAGGAAAAGTCAGTGTTTGTATAACAACCGCACTCGACTCTCGGACCAGTATTTATATTGCCATCTTTTTATTATATTTCATATTTTTTCATATTTTTAATTCCATACGAATCTTCAAAAAGTATTCTTATCAACATAAATAAGTACACCCAATCAGGACGTTTCGGTCATAAGACCTTTGTCAACCAGGTATCTGTGAAAAATAATATATACATACATATTACTCTCATTTTATATATATATGTCTCTACATATATATATATATATCTATATACATCATATTATCAAGGAAATGATTTATCACATGGAGGAAATCACCTGTTCATATTGGTTAAAACACCAATCAGATCTATCAATATCTATTCATAGTGGCGTTTCAGTCATAATAAACAGTGCAAACTGGTATGACATTTATCATGTTACAGAATCATGATTGTATATTGACTACTGAAACCTGTTTAGGCGTGCGGCTCATAATATACTCACACTACATGTGGTATGAAAATTAGAAAGAATCTCCAGAAAAGCAGGAAACCTGGTAAAGTAAAAGCATCAGGTTAGAATATGAATGGTAAGTAAATTTACTGCATAAGGAATGAAGTAAAATCCATATACCTCGGACATGTTGTGGATGTATGTAGATGGCGGCCGGAGCGCTGTTTGAGCGTCCGGTCAAGGTTTATAAAGGGTGTGGGCGTGCTGTGATAGTGGATATCCACCAATCATATTGTGTCTATGTGTCATATGATCATGTCATGTGGGCTGGCCAGAGTCACTGCCGAGCTGCGTATCAAAGGATTCAAGCCTCGGTCTGGTGTTTGTCCTGGTCATGTGATCGGAGGTCTAGTCACATGTCCACCCTTTCTCTTTCTGTATCTATCTTTACTGGCGCATGCGCACTCCATCGTTTGCAGGACTTAATGTGTAAGAGGGAACCAAGAGACCCACTATGTTAGTGTATACTAAAGTATCACTAGATTTTTAGCGATGTTATTACCAGATATAAGAGTGTTAAGATCATTGCAATATGAGACTGCTAGAAGGAATAAAGTAGTAGAAAAATAAAAAAATAGCAAAAAAAATCGCAAAAAAATCAAAGAACTGGAAATAGATAATAAAATAAATAATAAAATAAAAAAATTGGAAATGAATAGAAGGAGAGAATAATAGGAGGAAAAATCAAAGGAGAGAATAATAGGAGGAAAATTCAAAGTAGTGTGAGAAAGCCGCCATACCCATCACAGGTTCAAGGATGACATCTGTATGCTCTGTGATGCACAAAAATTCCAAGCGATATAACCTACAGAATCCCAAACAATCTGAAATTAAGAAAATACGGTGAATGGATTACAGATTAATATTAAAATCACATTCCCTATTCAGTCCATTAGGACTTAAAGTGCGCAATCTATGGATCCAATAGGATTCTCGTTGTTTCAAAATTTGAATCCTATTACCTCCCCTCCTTGGTCTGGGGACTTCTTCCAGAACTTGATATCTCAACTGGGAAATGGCATGTCCTTTATCTTCAAAATGAGCTGGTATTGGTAATAGGATATTTTTGCATCTTATAGTCGACTTATGTTTGGTCAATCTATCACGGATTCGTTGGGTCGTTTCCCCCACATATGCCAAACCACATGGGCATTTTAATAAGTACACAACAAATGATGAATTACACGTGTAAAATCCTTTGATCGGAATCTTCTGTCCTGTATGGGGATGAGAGATATACTCCCCTTTGATAACAGACGAACAATGGCTGATTTCCTCCATGTGATAAATCATTTCCTTGATAATATGATGTATATAGATATATATATATATGTAGAGACATATATATATATAAAATGAGAGTAATATGTATGTATATATTATTTTTCACAGATACCTGGTTGACAAAGGTCTTATGACCGAAACGTCCTGATTGGGTGTACTTATTTATGTTGATAAGAATACTTTTTGAAGATTCGTATGGAATTAAAAATATGAAAAAATATGAAATATAATAAAAAGATGGCAATATAAATACTGGTCCGAGAGTCGAGTGCGGTTGCTGAGGACCATAGTGAGTCGGCTATTCTCCATGACTGCTAAAGACCACAGTGAGCCGGCTATTCTCCATGACTGCTGAGGACCATAGTGAGCCGGCTAGTCTCCATGACTGCTGAGGACCATAGTGAGCCGGCTAGTCTCCATGACTGTTGAGGACCATACTGAGCCGGCTATTCTCCATGACTGCTGAGGACCATAGTGAGTCGGCTATTCTCCATGACTGCTAAAGACCACAGTGAGCCGGCTATTCTCCATGACTGCTGAGGACCATAGTAAGTCGGCTATTCTCCATGACTGCTGAGGACCATACTGAGCCGGCTATTCTCCATGACTGCTGAGGACCATAGTGAGCCGGCTATTCTCCATGCCTGCTGAGGACCATAGTGAGCCGGCTATTCTCCATGCCTGCTGAGGACCACAGTGAGCCGGCTATTCTCCATGACTGCTGAGGACCACAGTGAGCCGGCTATTCTCCATGACTGCTGAGGACCATAGTGAGTCGGCTATTCTCCATGACTGCTGAGGACCATAGTGAGCCGGCTATTCTCCATGACTGCTGAGGACCATACTGAGCCGGCTATTCTCCATGACTGCTGAGGACCATAGTGAGCCGGCTATTCTTCATGCCTGCTGAGGACCATAGTGAGCCAGCTATCCTCCATGACTGCTGAGGACCATAGTGAGCCGGCTATTCTCTATGACTGCTGAGGACCATACTGAGCCGGCTATTCTCCATGACTGCTGAGGACCATAGTGAGTCGGCTATTCTCCATGACTGCTGAGGACCATAGTGAGCCGGCTATTCTCCATGACTGCTGAGGACCACAGTTAGCCGGCTATTCTCCATGACTGCTGAGGACCATAGTGAGTCGGCTATTCTCCATGACTGCTGAGGACCACAGTTAGCCGGCTATTCTCCATGACTGCTGAGGACCATAGTGAGCCAGCTATTCTCCATGACTGCTGAGGACCACAGTGAGCCGGCTATTCTCCATGACTGCTGAGGACCACAGTGAGCCGGCTATTCTCCATGACTGCTGAGGACCACAGTGAGCCGGCTATTCTCCATGACTGCTGAGGACCACAGTGAGCCGGCTATTCTCCATGACTGCTGAGGACCACAGTGAGTCGGCTATTCTCCATGACTGCTGAGGACCACAGTGAGCCGGCTATTCTCCATGACTTCTGAGGACCATACTGAGCCGGCTATTCTCCATGACTGCTGAGGACCATAGTGAGTCGGCTATTCTCCATGACTGCTAAAGACCACAGTGAGCCGGCTATTCTCCATGACTGCTGAGGACCATACTGAGCCGGCTATTCTCCATGACTGCTGAGGACCATAGTGAGCCGGCTATTCTCCATGCCTGCTGAGGACCATAGTGAGCCGGCTATTCTCCATGCCTGCTGAGGACCACAGTGAGCCGGCTATTCTCCATGACTGCTGAGGACCATAGTGAGCCGGCTATTCTCCATGACTGCTGAGGACCACAGTGAGCCGGCTATTCTCCATGACTGCTGAGGACCACAGTGAGCCGGCTATTCTCCATGACTGCTGAGGACCATAGTGAGCCGGCTATTCTCCATGACTGCTGAGGACCATAGTGAGCCGGCTATTCTTCATGCCTGCTGAGGACCATAGTGAGCCAGCTATCCTCCATGACTGCTGAGGACCATAGTGAGCCGGCTATTCTCTATGACTGCTGAGGACCATACTGAGCCGGCTATTCTCCATGACTGCTGAGGACCATAGTGAGTCGGCTATTCTCCATGACTGCTGAGGACCATAGTGAGCCGGCTATTCTCCATGACTGCTGAGGACCATAGTGAGCCGGCTATTCTCCATGACTGCTGAGGACCATAATGAGCCGGCTATTCTCCATGACTGCTGAGGACCATAGTGAGCCGGCTATTCTCCATGACTGCTGAGGACCATAGTGAGCCGGCTATTCTCCATGACTGCTGAGGACCATAGTGAGCCGGCTATTCTCCATGCTATAAGGACCACAGTGAGCCGGCTATCCTCCATGACTGCTGAGGACCATAGTGAGCCGGCTATCCTCCATGACTGCTGAGGACCATAGTGAGTCGGCTATTCTCCATGACTGCTGAGGACCATAGTGAGCCGGCTATTCTCCATGACTGCTGAGGACCACAGTGAGCCGGCTATTCTCCATGACTGCTGAGGACCATAGTGAGCCGGCTATTCTCCATGACTGCTGAGGACCATAGTGAGCCGGCTATTCTCCATGACTGCTGAGGACCATAGTGAGCCGGCTATTCTCCATGACTGCTGAGGACCATAGTGAGCCGGCTATTCTCCATGACTGCTAAGGACCATAGTGAGCCGGCTATTCTCCATGACTGCTGAGGACCATAGTGAGCCGGCTATTCTCCATGACTGCTGAGGACCACAGTGAGCCGGCTATTCTCCATGACTGCTGAGGACCATAGTGAGCCGGCTATTCTCCATGACTGCTGAGGACCATACTGAGCCGGCTATTCTCCATGCTATAAGGACCATACTGAGCCGGCTATTCTCCATGACTGCTGAGGACCATACTGAGCCGGCTATTCTCTATGACTGCTGAGGACCATAGTGAGCCGGCTATTCTCCATGACTGCTGAGGACCACAGTGAGCCGGCTATTCTCCATGACTGCTGAGGACCACAGTGAGCCGGCTATTCTCCATGACTGCTGAGGACCATACTGAGCCGGCTATTCTCCATGACTGCTGAGGACCATACTGAGCCGGCTATTCTCCATGACTGCTGAGGACCACAGTGAGCTGGCTATTCTCCATGACTGCTGAGGACCATAGTGAGTCGGCTATTCTCCATGACTGCTGAGGACCATAGTGAGCCGGCTATCCTCCATGCTATAAGGACCACAGTGAGCCGGCTATTCTCCATGAGTGCTGAGGACCATAGTGAGCCGGCTATTCTCCATGACTGCTGAGGACCATAGTGAGTCGGCTATTCTCCATGACTGCTGAGGACCATAGTGAGCCGGCTATTCTCCATGCTATAAGGACCATAGTGAGCCGGCTATTCTCCATGACTGCTGAGGACCATAATGAGCCGGCTATTCTCCATGACTGCTGAGGACCATAGTGAGCCGGCTATTCTCCATGACTGCTGAGGACCATAGTGAGCCGGCTATTCTCCATGACTGCTGAGGACCAT
Organism: Dendropsophus ebraccatus; assembly: GCF_027789765.1. Taxonomy (NCBI): domain Eukaryota; kingdom Metazoa; phylum Chordata; class Amphibia; order Anura; family Hylidae; genus Dendropsophus; species Dendropsophus ebraccatus. Next base: position 100,127,358 of record NC_091464.1, on the reverse strand, counting down.
AGTGAGCCGGCTATTCTCCATGCTATAAGGACCATAGTGAGCCGGCTATTCTCCATGCTATAAGGACCATAGTGAGTCGGCTATTCTCCATGACTGCTGAGGACCATAGTGAGCCGGCTATTCTCCATGACTGCTGAGGACCACAGTTAGCCGGCTATTCTCCATGACTGCTGAGGACCATAGTGAGCCGGCTATTCTCCATGACTGCTGAGGACCATAGTGAGCCGGCTATTCTCCATGACTGCTGAGGACCATAGTGAGCCGGCTATTCTCCATGACTGCTGAGGACCATAGTGAGCCGGCTATTCTCCATGCTATAAGGACCATAGTGAGCCGGCTATTCTCCATGCTATAAGGACCATAGTGAGTCGGCTATTCTCCATGACTGCTGAGGACCACAGTGAGCCGGCTATTCTCTATGACTGCTGAGGACCATAGTGAGCCGGCTATCCTCCATGCTATAAGGACCATAGTGAGCCGGCTATTCTCCATGCTATAAGGACCATAGTGAGCCGGCTATTCTCCATGACTGCTGAGGACCACAGTGAGCCGGCTATTCTCCATGACTGCTGAGGACCATAGTGAGCCGGCTATTCTCCATGACTGCTGAGGACCATAGTGAGCCGGCTATTCTCCATGACTGCTGAGGACCATAGTGAGCCGGCTATTCTCCATGACTGCTGAGGACCATAGTGAGCCGGCTATTCTCCATGACTGCTGAGGACCATAGTGAGCCGGCTATTCTCCATGACTGCTGAGGACCATAGTGAGCCGGCTATTCTCCATGACTGCTGAGGACCATAGTGAGCCGGCTATTCTCCATGCTATAAGGACCATAGTGAGCCGGCTATTCTCCATGCTATAAGGACCATAGTGAGCCGGCTATTCTCCATGACTGCTGAGGACCAGGTCCTTATGGCTCATGGACTTTAGCCACATCAGTGTGAGCAGGCTAAGTTCTATGATTGTTCAGGACATAACCACTAGGGGGCAAAAAGGTCCTTACCACTCATGGGAAATAGCCAGATCACACTGAGGGGTCTATTATCCATGCTATAAGGACCAGGTCCTTACGGCTCTTGGACTTTAGACACAACCATTTCTTTTGCAGACAACCTGCAGAGGGATGAGGAAGGACCTGTGGTGATGTCATAAGGGGGCGGGGCTGAGAACTGGAGAGGATTCTTGTGGATGAAGGACCTGTGTTGATGTCATGAGGGGGGCGGGGCTGAGAAGATGCTGGTTCATGAAGGACATGTGATCATTGTCCTCTTATATCTCCTACTGTAATGTGATAGGAGATAGATAGATAGATAGATAGGTAGATAGGAGATAGATAGAAGATAGATAGGAGATAGATAGATAGATAGGTAGATAGGAGATAGATAGATAGATAGATAGATAGATAGGAGATAGATAGATAGATAGATAGATAGATAGGAGATAGATAGATAGATAGGAGATAGATAGATAGATAGATAGGTAGATAGATAGATAGGAGATAGATAGATAGGAGATAGATAGATACATACATAGATAGATAGATAGATAGATAGATAGGAGATAGATAGATAGATAGGAGATAGATAGATAGATAGATAGATAGATAGATAGATAGATAGATAGGAGATAGATAGATAGATAGGAGATAGATAGATAGATAGGAGATAGATAGATAGATAGATAGATAGATAGATAGATAGATAGATAGATAGGAGATAGATAGATAGATAGATAGATAGATAGATAGATAGATAGGAGATAGATAGGAGATAGATAGGAGATAGATAGATAGATAGGAGATAGATAGATAGGAGATAGATAGATAGATAGATAGATAGATAGATAGATAGGAGATAGATAGATAGATAGATAGATAGGAGATAGATAGATAGATAGATAGATAGGAGATAGATAGATAGATAGATAGATAGATAGATAGGAGATAGATAGATAGATAGATAGATAGATAGATAGATAGATAGGAGATAGATAGATAGATAGATAGATAGATAGGAGATAGATAGATAGATAGATAGATAGATAGATAGATAGGAGATAGATAGATAGATAGATAGATAGATAGAAGATAGATAGATAGATAGATAGATAGATAGATAGATAGATAGGAGATAGATAGATAGGAGATAGATAGATAGATAGATAGATAGATAGATAGGAGATAGATAGATAGATAGATAGATAGATAGATAGATAGATAGGAGATAGATAGATAGATAGATAGATAGATAGGAGATAGATAGATAGATAGATAGATAGATAGATAGGAGATAGATAGATAGATAGGAGATAGATAGATAGATAGATAGATAGGAGATAGATAGATAGATAGATAGATAGATAGGAGATAGATAGATAGATAGATAGATAGATAGATAGATAGGAGATAGATAGATAGATAGATAGATAGGAGATAGATAGATAGATAGATAGGAGATAGATAGATAGGAGATAGGAGATAGATAGGAGATAGATAGATAGATAGATAGATAGATGGATAGGTAGGAGATAGATAGATAGATAGATAGATAGGAGAGAGATAGATAGATAGGTAGATAGATAGATAGATAGATAGATAGATAGGAGATAGATAGATAGATAGGAGATAGATAGATAGATAGATGGATAGGTAGGAGATAGATCAATAACCCATATTTTACCGACCCCAAACACCTCATCCTACACACCGGCACAAATGACCTGCAGCAGGAGAAGACTGCAGAAAGACTTACACAGCTAGCCAAAGCCACCCAACAAAGATTCCCCAGGTCACAAATAATCCTGTCTGCCCTGCTCCCAAGACAAGACGTATCCCAACGTGTAACCGAGCAGATCCCCCCAGCTGAATCTCCCTACCACAATCCAGACATCTATGAGGTCCTACAAAATGAGGCTGCCCAATTCCAGTGCCAGGGCCGGGTGCTGATCTGCGGAGACCTCAACGCCAGGACAGGTGTGGAAAAGGACTGTCACCTCCGATGGCAACACATATATCCTAGGAGGTGACTACTACTCAGACTCCACACAGACAGTACGGAACAGCTATGACAGGACTGTTAACAAGTGGGAAAAAACTGCTGAACCTGTGCCGGAGCCTGGGACTGTACATCATGAACGGGCGTGTCAGGGGCGACTGTTTAGGCCGATTCACGGTAAACTCCCACGTGGGCAACAGTGTGGTGGACTATGCCATCACAGACGCAGACCCCCAAAACATCAACGCCTTCATAGTCACCCCGGACACACACCTCTCAGACCATAACCAGATCCTGCTGTACATGAGATCCACCAAGAGAGCGTCCACACAGCCCTGCCAGACGGGTCTCTACAACCTGCCACCATCCTTCAAGTGGCGCAGACAATCTGCCACTAAATACACCAATGCGACCAATCGAGTGGAAATCAAAGAGATGCTCGAAAACTTTCACAGCACTCTCTATCAGCCAAGCCAACAAGGGGTCACTCTGGCAGTGAAGGACTTTAACAAGATCCTGTACACAATGGCAGAACTAGCAGACCTTGAACAAACCAGCGCCAAGAGACCCTCTAATAAAGACTCCCAGAAATGGTTTGACAAGGAATGCAAGGCCCTACGTCACTCCCTAAGGACAGCCTCAAACAAAAAGCACAGAGACCCCAATGACAAGACTACGAGGGAAGCCTATGACACCCTACAGAGGAAATACAAGCGCACCCTCAGAGAGAAAAAACAGAGCTACCTCTCCCACAAGATCCACCGGCTGGAGGACTCCCTCCAGGACAACTCATTCTGGGAGACCTGGCATCATATCGGCACAAAGCCCAAGAAAAACTCTCTCCATATACAAAATGGCACCATCTGGCTCAACTACTTCAGGGACCTCTACAAAAACATCCCTGAAGAAGAGCAAACCCAGGAACAGAAAGAAATAATCACAAAACTGAGGCACATGGAAGAGGCAATCAAGGACTTCCAGACCCCCCTGGACCGGCCGATCACCACACAGGAAATACAGGAGAACATCACTCTACTCAGATGCAGAAAGGCCAGTGGTGCTGACGGCATCCCGCCCGAGATGCTGAAATACAGCCTGCCAGACATCCACGCTGCACTGGCCAAACTGTTCACCCTCGTCCTGAGCTCCGGACACTTCCCACAAGACTGGAACCGAGGCCTCATAACCCCCATCCATAAAAGTGGGGACAAATATGACCCAGCGAACTACCGTGGGATCTGTGTGAGCAGCAATCTGGGGAAGCTATTCAGCGGCATCATCAACAGAAGAGTCCTCACCTTCCTCACACAGCATCAGGTCCTCAGTAAAAGTCAAGCCGGGTTCATGCCGAACCACCGACCACATCTACACCCTGCACAGCCTCATCAAGACCCATGTCCACAACACCAAACGGGGCAAGATCTTCTCCTGTTTTGTGGACTTTAGGAAGGCGTTTAGGAAGGCACCCGGGCCTATTCCTGAAACTCCTGCAGAGTGGAATTGGAGGGAGGACGTATGATGTCATCAAGAGCTCATACACTGGGAACCAATGCAGAGTGAAGGTGAACGGCAAGAGGACAGCTTATTTCCAGCAGGGCCGAGGAGTCAGACAGGGCTGCAGCCTGAGCCCAACGCTCTTTAACATCCACATCAACGAACTGGCTGCAGCTCTGGAGGACTCCTCAGCCCCCGGCCTCCTCCTGCATGACCGTGAGGTGAAGTTCCTGCTGTACGCTGATGACCTCCTGCTGCTGTCCCCCACAGAGAGCGGCCTCCAAGAAAGCCTGTCAGTCCTGGAGAAATTCAGCAATACATGGGCGCTACCCATCAACTCTAAGAAGACCAAAGTCATGGTGTTCCAGAGGAAGGGTCAGAAAAAAGCCTCCATCTCCTCCTCCTTCACACTAAACGGGTCAGTACTGGAGAACACCAGCAGCTACACATACCTGGGCCTGGAGCTTAACCAATCAGGGAGCTTCAAGTCTGCAATAGAGGTCCTCAAGGGAAAAGCCAGCAGAACCCTCTATGCCATACGAAAGCGACTGTACCACCTGAAAGCACCAGTGAGGGTCTGGCTAAAGATCTTTGATGGTGTCATTGCCCCAATCCTGCTTTATGGCAGTGAGGTTTGGGGTCCGGCCACTTACCCAGACCAGTCAAAATGGGATCCAAGCCCAACAGAGACCTTTCATCTGGAGTTCTGCAAGTACCTCCTCCAGGTCCATCGCAGCACCTCCAACATGGCGTGTCGGGCAGAGTTGGGCAGGTTCCCACTATGGCTTCAGGTACAGAAGAGGGCGCTTTCATTCTGGGCGCACTTACAGAGAAGCAACCCAGACTCCCATCACCACAAAGCCTCCCTGAGCCTTGGAGCCCAATGTGCCCCCCAACAGGGCATCCACCACCAGTCCTGCCAAACCCCACAACATGCCCTGACAAAAGCCCAAATAAAGGGGGTGATAGAGACATACCAGGGGCAATATACAGAGGAATGGAGGAGAGAAATAAGTAACTCCCAGAAACTCACCATCTACCAGTCACTGCAGAGAGACTACACCATGGCGCCATACCTGGAGAGGTTGCACCACCCCAACCCCAGGCAGACCCTAAGCCTCTATAGACTGAGCGCCCACAGCCTGGAGATAGAGACGGGGCGGCACAAACAGACATACAAGCCGCGGGAGAGCCGACTGTGCCGGCACTGCGAGCAGGGAGACCTGGAGGATGAGGCCCACTTCTTGCTACACTGCAGCAAATACTCATCCACCAGGGTCACCTACTTCCAGAGACTCTCCACCATCATCCACCACCAGGGTCACCTACTTCCAGAGACTCTCCACCATCATCCCCCAGGGACACCTACTTCCAGAGACTCTCCACCATCATCCCGGACTTCACCTCCATAGATGAGGAGAGGAAACTCCACATTCAGCTGGGGGAAGAGAAGGCCACCATGGAAGTAGCGGCCCAGTATGTCTCCACCTGCCACCCGCTGAGAGGATTATAAGATACCATGGACTGTTATACGCCCTATTATCAGGCCCGGGACAAGGAGTTTTGGTGCCCTAGGCAGAGAAGGCAAATTGCGCCCCCCCCCCCCCCCCCCCCGAACCCAGCGTTATCAGAATCGGCGGTCAGTTTCCCTAAAGGCCCTATTCCAAGGAACGATTGTCGGGCCATATTCGGCTGATAATCGTCCTGTGGAATAGTAGGCAACGATCAGCCGACATCGTTCATGTCGGCTGATCGTTGCGTCGTTTGTCTTTCAAGCATGTTGAAAAACAAACGACTGATTCTATCATTTTACTGCAACACATACTGTACATGCCTTCACCACTGCAGTGGGATCCGGTGCCTTGCTAAAAAACATTTTTATCACAGGTTGAGAGTGTCAGGGAGGTGGGTCTGTGACAATGTCTGTGCACGCCCTGCTCTATGGCTGCTGCATCTTCAGGTCGTCTCCACTCCTCCAGCTGTCACTTATTCTGGAGGACGTGGCAGCTTGAAGATACAGCAGTGGCCAGAGAGCAGGGCGTGCACAGACATCGTCACAGACCCACCTCCCTGGGATAAAAATGTTTTTTAGCAAGACACGGGATCACACAGCAGCGGGGAAGGTTTGAGACAGCAACTGTATTGCTTCCCACTGTGCCAGTGCTCCCCCTGTGCCCCCATGTAGTAGACAAGCCCCCAAAGCACCCCATATAAATTGGTTTGCCAAATATGTGCCCCCATACAGTATAGGAGATCTTCTTTGTGCCTCCATTTAGGTAGGGTTTAGTAGTGGAGGTATTGTGGATAAGGGGTGTAGTAGTACAGGTATAGATGAGAGGTGTAGTAGTGGAGGTATTGTGGATAAGGGGTGTAGTAGTTCAGGTATAGATGAGAGGTGTAGTAGTGGAGGTATTGTGGATAAGGGGTGTAGTAGTTCAGGTACAGATAAGGGGTGTAGTAGTTCAGGTATAGATAAGGGGTGTAGTAGTGGAGGTAGAGTGGATAAGGGGTGTAGTAGTTCAGGTACAGATAAGGGGTGTAGTAGTTCAGGTATAGATAAGGGGTGTAGTAGTGGAGGTATAGTGGATAAGGGGTGTAGTAGTACAGGTATAGATGAGAGGTGTAGTAGTGGAGGTATAGATAAGGGGTGTAGTAGTTCAGGTATAGATGAGAGGTGTAGTAGTGGAGGTATAGATAAGGGGTGTAGTAGTACAGGTATAGATGAGAGGTGTAGTAGTGGAGGTATAGTGGATAAGGGGTGTAGTAGTACAGGTATAGATGAGAGGTGTAGTAGTGGAGGTATAGTGGATAAGGGGTGTAGTAGTTCAGGTACAGATAAGGGGTGTAGTAGTTCAGGTATAGATAAGGGGTGTAGTAGTGGAGGTAGAGTGGATAAGGGGTGTAATAGTTCAGGTACAGATAAGGGGTGTAGTAGTACCGGTATGGATGAGTGTTGTGTCAGTACATGCAGGGAGTTGCAGTGTTGTCACAGGCTGACAGCTAACCTGTGACAACACTACAACTCCTTGCATGCACTGACAGCCTATGACATCACTACAACTCCCAGCATGTACTGGCAACCTGTGGCAACACTACAAACCTGTGGCAACACTACAAATCCCAGCATGCACTGGGATCCTGGGAGTCAGTACATGCTGGGAGTTGTAGTGTTGTCACAGGCTAGCTGTCAGTACATGCTGGGAGTTGTAGTGTTGTCACAGGCTAGCTGTCAGTACATGCTGGGAGTTGTAGTGTTGTCACAGGCTAGCTGTCAGTACATGCTGGGAGTTGTAGTGTTGTCACAGGCTAGCTGTCAGTACATGCTGGGAGTTGTAGTGTTGTCACAGGCAAGCTGTCAGTACATGCTGGGAGTTGTAGTGTTGTCACAGGCAAGCTGTCAGTACACGCTGGGAGTTGTAGTGTTGTCACAGGCTGACAGCTAACCTGTGACAACACTACAACTGCCAGCAAGTACTGGGAGGGATACACACACATACACACACATACACTCACTCACTCTCACACACACATTCCCATGCAGGCACTTACACTTCATGAGGGATCTCCTTCTATCTTCCCAGCACCTGCAGCACCTCTGTCGTCCTCCTCACCGGCACTATGCTCTCCCACCCCTCCCCCTCCTGTCCTGCACAGACAGGAGACTGAAGCCATGAGGTGAGAGCCGGTGAGACCTACAGACTGCTGACAGGGGAGGGAGCACGACCCCAGACTGCATCCTAGTGAGAAGGACAGCTCTGTAAAAGTCTGTTCTTCTCACTAAGCAATGCAGTGTACAGCCAGCAGCACCGTCCCCTCTCTGTGAGGCACCTGGCCCCTACAGCACTCCCGTCACTGCGGCCCTGGTTACAGTGCAGGGTGGGCTGGCGGGCGAGTGGGGGACAGGATGGATGGGTAAGAAAATTAATTACCCATCCAGACTGCGCCCCCTGTAGTTTTGCGCCCTAGGCCATCGCCTACCCCTGCCTACTCTTTGTCCCGGCCCTGTATACACCAGTATACATCTCTTATATATTATACCCCAATCCTGCCCCTTACCCCATATCCACCCTGCTCCCCACATGACCCCCCCCCCCCCTCCATCTATTATACTCTGTTGCTTTGGCAATGCTAAATGTTTACTTTGGACCTGCTAATAAAGCTTTTTTGAATTGAATTGATAGGAGATAGATAGATAGGAGATAGATAGATAGATAGATAGATAGATAGATAGATAGGAGATAGATAGATAGATAGGAGATAGATAGATAGATAGATAGATAGATAGGAGATAGATAGGAGATAGATAGATAGGAGATAGATAGATAGATAGGAGATAGATAGATAGATAGGAGATAGATAGATAGATAGATAGATAGATAGATAGATAGATAGGAGATAGATAGGAGATAGATAGATAGGAGATAGATAGATAGATAGGAGATAGATAGATAGGAGATAGATAGATAGATAGATAGATAGATAGATAGATAGGAGATAGATAGATAGGAGATAGATAGATAGATAGATAGATAGATAGATAGATAGATAGATAGGAGATAGGAGATAGATAGATAGATAGATAGATAGATAGATAGGAGATAGATAGATAGATAGATAGGAGATAGATAGATAGATAGATAGATAGATAGATAGATAGATAGATAGATAGATAGATAGGAGATAGATAGATAGATAGATAGATAGATAGATAGGAGATGAATAGATAGATAGATAGATAGATAGATAGATAGATAGATAGATAGATAGGAGATAGATAGGAGATAGATAGGAGATAGATAGGAGATAGATAGATAGGAGATAGATAGATAGATAGATAGATAGATAGATAGATAGGAGATAGATAGATAGGAGATGGATAGATAGATAGATAGATAGATAGATAGATAGATAGGAGATAGATGGATAGATAGGAGATAGATAGATAGATAGATAGGAGATAGATAGATAGATAGATAGATAGATAGATAGATAGATAGGAGATAGATAGATAGATAGGAGATAGATAGATAGGAGATAGATAGATAGATAGATAGATAGATAGATAGATAGGAGATAGATAGATAGATAGATAGGAGATAGATAGATAGGAGATAGATAGATAGATAGATAGATAGGAGATAGATAGATAGGAGATAGATAGATAGGAGATAGATAGATAGGAGATAGATAGATAGATAGGAGATAGATAGATAGATAGATAGATAGATAGATAGATAGATAGATAGATAGATAGGAGATAGATAGATAGGAGATAGATGGATAGATAGGAGATAGATAGATAGATAGATAGATAGGAGATAGATAGATAGATAGGAGATAGATAGATAGGAGATAGATAGATAGGAGATAGATAGATAGGAGATAGATAGATAGATAGGAGATAGATAGGAGATAGATAGATAGATAGATAGATAGATAGATAGATAGGAGATAGATGGATAGGAAATGGATATCTAGCAGCTCATCACATATCTTGGATTGTACATGATCACAACCAGCTCACCCCTTTGAGGCTATGTTCACACTGCGTATGTTTCTGCACGTAGTTTTGAGGTTGATGCGTTCGCTGGGAAGTATACGATATACGGCTGCACAGTGCACACTACGTATGAGCTTCCGGCCGGATCGTATATGGTCCATGCGGTCCCGTACGGAGAACTTATTTCAGCCAAATTGAACTTGATTTTTCGATCCAAAAAGTTCTGTGAGTTTTATTGGGCGAAGATTTCCAAGTAAATGACCTGTACTGCGGACGTATGTTCGCGGTTCGTACGCATCCGTCCGCATGTCGATTTTCCCACGCCCGTAGTTTCAGCCACACATGTACGCCGGCTTAAGAAATGCGGCCGGACTCATACGCAGTGTGAACATAAAAATTAAAAATTATACCACACAAAGCTAATTTTAAAATATATTAATTTTTATTAAACATGGTTAAAAAATCAATAAAACCATTGATCTGTTTCTAGTGCAAAAGGGAATCCAGCAGTAATTGGTCACCAGACCACCATAATTCTAATGATGACTCTAACATATATCACTATATCATATAAACGTCACAATCAATATTCATATAGCCCTGCAGTGTATCTACACAGCCTCGGATCGCTGAAAACAATGTCAGCCTATATCCGCAATATAAATGGTAGTGTAATGAGACGCTTACCCATCGTGGTGTCTGGTAACCGCAACCCCGACGCACGTTTCGCCTTTAAATCGCTTTATCAAGGGGTGTATATAGCTCATGTCTAGCGCACTATATATACTAGTATTGAGGATTCCTTCCGGGGGACGACGCGGGTCAGAGGAGTGGCCAGGGATCACGCAGCTTCCTCCCGGCCTACGTCACTGGAACGCACGTCCGCCGGTGGAACGCAGGCGGACATGCGCACAGCGACTCAAGAGACCAAGTTGGAAGAGCGCCTGCGCCAGAATCTCCCCGGTATCGCGTACACGGATGGTAACCATTGTTCCTTATCAGGAGGCTATGTACATACATCTGGTCATAGGAAATATATCATTCTAAGTGAAATTATATATAATAAAAGTGCATAAATATACATCAGTATAATAATACCTTAATACATGTGAAAACACATCAGAAAAGTGCAAAAGTGCAAAAAACCTCACAATGCCGATACAAACATTAAAAAACACACAAATCGGCAATAAATCTAAAAGTATTCAGTATACGTACAAGTGCAAAATATGTTATATAAAGTGTAAACATAATTGTGACATATATATAATGTGACCATGAATCATAAACCACTCCCAATAAACCGAAGCAGTGTGAACATAGCCTTAATGTCTAAAAACGTATTACCTATACCACTATTATTTTTAGACAAAGATAATCTGGTTAAAAGGGTTCTCCAGAATTAAGAAAAAAAACAGTTGCTTTCTTCCAAAACAGCGCCACCCCTGCTCTTAGGTTGTGTGTGGTATCACAGCTTGGCACTATTCACTTCAGTCTAATACCACACACAACCTGAGGACAAGAGGGGCGCTGTCTGTGGAAGAAGGCAGCTATAGTTTTCTAATCTTCTGTGGTTCTATATGTGAAATGTACAGAAGCCTCTTACTCTGCTCTTTCTCCTTATCCACTAGGAGGAATGTAGAAGAATATTCCCCTTATTATTCACAAAGCCTTGTCACCTGCTGAGCTTCCCTATGGGTAAGGTTGGTTGGGGGCCCCCCCTAGGCTGAACCCCTAGCTACGCCCCCCCTCCCTCCGCTGTATATATGTGCCCCCTCCCTCCGCTGTATATACGCCCCCTCCCTTCGCTGTATATACGTGCCCCTCCCTCCGCTGTATATACGCGCCCCCCTCCCTCCGCTGTATATACGTGCCCCCCTCCGCTGTATATATGTGCCCCCCTCCCTCCGCTGTATATACGCCCCCTCTCTCCGCTGTATATACGTGCCCCCTCCCTCCGCTGTATATACGCCCCCTCCCTCCGCTGTATATACGCCCCCCTCCCTCCGCTGTATATACGCCCCCTCCCTCCGCTGTATATACGCCCCCCTCCCTCCGCTGTATATACGTGCCCCCTCCCTCCGCTGTATATACGTGCCCCCTCCCTCCGCTGTATATACGCCCCCCCTCCCTCCGTTGTATATACGTGCCCCCTCCCTCCGCCGTATATACGCCCCCTCCCTCCGCTGTATATACGCCCCCTCCCTCCGCTGTATATACGCCCCCTCCCTCCGCTGTATATACGCCCCCCCTCCCTCCGCTGTATATACGCCCCCCCTCCCTCCGCTGTATATACGCCCCCTCCCTCCGCTGTATATACGCCCCCTCCCTCCGCTGTATATACGCCCCCTCCCTCCGCTGTATATACGCCCCCCTCCCTCCGCTGTATATACGTGCCCCCTCCCTCCGCTGTATATACGTGCCCCCTCCCTCCGCTGTATATACGCCCCCCCTCCTCCGTATATACGTGCCCCCTCCCTCCGCTGTATATACGCCCCCTCCCTCCGCTGTATATACGCCCCCCTCCCTCCGCTGTATATACGTGCCCCCTCCCTCCGCTGTATATACGTGCCCCCTCCCTCCGCTGTATATACGCCCCCTCCCTCCGCCGTATATACGTGCCCCCTCCCTCCGCTGTATATACGTGCCCCCTCCCTCCGCTGTATATACGTGCCCCCTCCCTCCGCTGTATATACGTGCCCCCTCCCTCCGCTGTATATACGTGCCCCCTCCCTCCGCTGTATATATGTGCCCCCTCCCTCCGCTGTATATACGTACCCCCCTCCCTCCGCTGTATATACGTGCCCCCTCCCTCCGCTGTATATACGCCCCCCTCCCTCCGCTGTATATACGTGCCCCTCCCTCCGCTGTAATATACGCCCCCTCTCCTCCGCTGTATATACGCCCCCCTCCCTCCGCCGTATATACGAGCCCCCTCCCTCCGCTGTATAACGATAGCCCCCGCTCCGCTGTATATATGTGCCCCCCTCCCTCCGCTGTATATACGCCCCCTCCCTCCGCTGTATATATGTGCCCCCCTCCCTCCGCTGTATATACGTGCCCCCTCCCTCCGCTGTATATATGTGCCCCCTCCCTCCGCTGTATATACGCCCCCTCCCTCCGCTGTATATATGTGCCCCCTCCCTCCGCTGTATATATGTGCCCCCTCCCTCCGCTGTATATACGCCCCCCTCCCTCCGCTGTATATACGCCCCCTCCCTCCGCTGTATATACGCCCCCTCCCTCCGCTGTATATACGCCCCCTCCCTCCGCTGTATATACGCCCCCTCCCTCCGCTGTATATACGTACCCCCCTCCCTCCTCTGTATATACATGCCCCCCTCCCTCCGCTGTATATACGCCCCCTCCCTCTGTTGTATATACGCCCCCTCCCTCCACTGTATATACGTGCCCCCTCCCTCCGCTGTATATACGTGCCCCCTCCCTCCGCTGTATATACGCCCCCTCCCTCCGCAGTATATACGCCCCCTCCCTCCTCTGTATATACGTGCCCCCCTCCCTCCGCTGTATATACGCCCCCTCCCTCCGCTGTATATACGCCCCCCCTCCCTCCGTTGTATATACGCCCCCCTCCCTCCGCTGTATATATGTGCCCCCCTCCCTCCGCTGTATATACGTGCCCCCTCCCTCTGCCGTATGTACGTGCCCCCCTCCCTCCGCCGTATATACGTGCCCCCTCCCTCCCCTGTATATACGTGCCCCCCTCCCTCCGCTGTATATACGTGCCCCCTCCCTCCCCTGTATATACGTGCCCCCTCCCTCCACTGTATATACGTGCCCCCCTCCCTCCGCCGTATATACTTGCCCCCTCCCTCCGCTGTATATATGTGCCCCCTCCCTCCGCCGTATATACTTGCCCCCTCCCTCCCCTGTATATACGTGCCCACATCCGTTGTATATACGCCCCCCTCCCTCCGCTGTATGTAAGTGCCCCCCTCCCTCCGCTGTATATATGTGCCCCCCTCCCTCCGCTGTATATACGCCCCCCTCCCTCCGCTGTATATACGTGCCCCCCTCCCTCCGCTGTATATACGCCCCCTCCCTCCGCAGTATACACGTGCCCCCTCCCTCCGCTGTATATATACGTGCCCCCTCCCTCCGCAGTATATACGTGCCCCCCCTCCGCAGTATATACGTGCCCCCCTCCGCAGTATATACGTGCCCCCTCCCTCCGCTGTATATACGCCCCCTCCCTCCGCTGTATATACGCCCCCTCCCTCCGCTGTATATACGTGCCCCCCTCCCTCTGGTGTATATACGCCCCCCTCCCTCCGCTGTATATACGTGCCCCCTCCCTCCACTGTATATACGTGCCCCCTCCCTCCACTGTATATACGCCCCCTCCCTCCGCTGTATATACGTGCCCCCTCCCTCCGCTGTATATACGCCCCCTCACTCCGCTGTATATACGCTGCCTCCCTCCGCTGTATATACGTGCCCCCTCCCTCCGCCGTAAATACGTGCCCCCTCCCTCCGCCGTATGTACGTGCCCCCCTCCCTCTGTTGTATATACGTGCCCCCTCCCTCCGCTGTATATACGCCCCCTCCCTCCGCTGTATATACGCCCCCCCCCCTCCCTCCGCTGTATATACGCCCCCTCCCTCCGCCGTATATACGTGCCCCCTCCCTCCGCCGTATATACGTGCCCCCCTCCCTCCGCTGTATATACGTGCCCCCTCCCTCCTCCGTATATACGTGCCCCCTCCCTCCGCAGTATATACGTGCCCCCTCCCTCAGCCGTATATACGTGCCCCCTCCCTCCGCCGTATGTAAGTGCCCCCCTCCCACCGCTGTATGTAAGTGCCCCCCTCCCACCGCTGTATATACGTGCCCCCTCCCTCCGCAGTATATACGTGCCCCCTCCCTCAGCCGTATATACGTGCCCCCTCCCTCCGCCGTATGTAAGTGCCCCCCTCCCTCCGCTGTATGTAAGTGCCCCCCTCCCACCGCTGTATATACGTGCCCCCTCCCTCCGCAGTATATACGTGCCCCCTCCCTCCGCTGTATATACGTGCCCCCCTCCCACCGCTGTATATACGTGCCCCCTCCCTCCTCCGTATATACGTGCCCCCTCCCTCCTCCGTATATACGTGCCCCCTCCCTCCGCTGTATATACATGCCCCCCCTCCCTCCGCAGTATATACGTGCCCCCCTCCCTCCGCTGTATATACATGCCCCCCTCCCTCCGCCGTATATACGTGCCCCCTCCCTCCTCCGTATATACGTGCCCCCTCCCTCCTCCGTATATACGTGCCCCCTCCCTCCGCAGTATATACGTGCTCCCTCCCTCCGCCGTATATACGTGCCCCCTCCCTCCGCCGTATATACGTGCCCCCCTCCCTCCGCTGTATATACGCCCCCCCTCCCACCGCTGTATATACGTGCCCCCTCCCTCCGCTGTATATACGTGCCCCCCTCCCTCCGCCGTTTATACGCCCCCTCCCTCCGCTGTATATACGCCCCCTCCCTCCGTTGTATATACGCCCCCCTCCCTCCGTTGTATATACGCTCCCCTCCCTCCGCTGTATATACGCCCCCCTCCCTCCGCTGTATATACGCCCCCCTCCCTCCGTTGTATATACGTGCCCCCTCCCTCCCCTGTATATACGTGCCCCCCTCCCTCCGCCGTATATACGTGCCCCCTCCCTCCGCAGTATACACGTGCCCCCTCCCTCCGCAGTATATACGTGCCCCCTCCCTCCGCCGTATATACGTGCCCCCTCCCTCCGCTGTATACACGCCCCCCTCCCTCCGCTGTATATACGTGCTCCCTCGCTCCGCCGTATATACGTGCCCCCTCCCTCCGCCGTATATACGTGCCCCCTCCCTCCGCTGTATATATGTGCCCCCTCCCTCCGCCGTATATACGTGCCCCCTCCCTCCGCCGTATATACGTGCCCCCTCCCTCCGCCGTATATATGTGCCCCCTCCCTCCGCCGTATATACGTGCCCCCTCCCTCCGCTGTATATATGTGCCCCCTCCCTCCGCTGTATATACGCCCCCTCCCTCCGCTGTATATACGTGCCCCCCCCCTCCGCTGTATATACGTGCCCCCCCCTCCGCTGTATATACGTGCCCCCTCCCTCCGCTGTATATATGTGCCCCCTCCCTCCGCTGTATATACGCCCCCTCCCTCCGCTGTATATACGTGCCCCCCCCTCCGCTGTATATACGTGCCCCCCCCTCCGCTGTATATACGTACCCCCCCTCCCTCCGCTGTATATACGCCCCCTCCCTCCGCTGTATATACGTGCCCCCTCCCTCCGCTGTATATACGTGCCCCCTCCCTCCACTGTATATACGTGCCCCCCTCCCTCCACTGTATATACGTGCCCCCTCCCTCCGCTGTATATACGCCCCCTCCCTCCGCTGTATATACGCCCCCTCCCTCCGCTGTATGTACGCCCCCCCCTCCCTCCGCTGTATATATGTGCCCCCTCCCTCCGCTGTATATACGTGCCCCCTCCCTCCGTTGTATATACGTGCCCCCTCCCTCCACTGTATATACGTGCCCCCTCCCTCCGCTGTATATACGCCCCCCTCCCTCCGCTGTATATACGCCCCCTCCCTCCGCTGTATTTACGCCCCCTCCCTCCGCTGTATATATGTGCCCCCCTCCCTCCGCTGTATATACGTGCCCCCTCCCTCCGCTGTATATACGCCCCCTCCCTCCGCTGTATATACGCCCCCTCCCTCCGCTGTATATACGTGCCCCCTCCCTCCGCTGTATATACGCCCCCTCCCTCCGCTGTATATACGCCCCCCTCCCTCCGCTGTATATACGCCCCCTCCCTCCGCTGTATATACGTGCCCCCTCCCTCCGCCGTATATACGTGCCCCCCTCCCTCCGCTGTATATACGCCCCCCTCCCTCCGCTGTATATACGTGCCCCCTCCCTCCGCTGTATATACGCCCCCCTCCCTCCGCTGTATATACGCCCCCCTCCCTCCGCTGTATATACGCCCCCTCCCTCCGTTGTATATACGTACCCCCCTCCCTCCCCTGTATATACGTGCCCCCCTCCCTCCGCTGTATATACGTGCCCCCCTCCCTCTGTTGTATATACGTGCCCCCCTCCGCTGTATATATGTGCCCCCTCCCTCCGCTGTATATACGTACCCCCCTCCCTCCTCTGTATATACGCCCCCCCTCCCTCCGTTGTATATATGTGCCCCCTCCCTCCGCTGTATATACGTGCCCCCTCCCTCCGCTGTATATACGCCCCCCCCCTCCCTCCGTTGTATATACGTACCCCCCTCCCTCCCCTGTATATACGTGCCCCCCTCCCTCCGCTGTATATACGCCCCCCCTCCCTCCGTTGTATATATGTGCCCCCTCCCTCCGCTGTATATACGTGCCCCCTCCCTCCGCCGTATATACGCCCCCCCTCCCTCCGTTGTATATACGCCCCCCTCCCTCCGCCGTATATACTTGCCCCCCTCCCTCTGTTGTATATATGTGCCCCCTCCCTCCACTGTATATACGCCCCCCCCTCCCTCCGCTGTATATACGCCCCCCTTCCCTCCGTTGTATATACGCCCCCCTCTCTCCGCTGTATATACGCCCCCCCTCCCTCCGTTGTATATACGCCCCCCTCCCTCCACTGTATATACGTGCCCCCTCCCTCCGCTGTATACACGCCCCCCTCCCTCCGCTGTATATACGTGCCCCCTCCCTCCGCCGTATATACTTGCCCCCTCCCTCCGCTGTATATATGTGCCCCCTCCCTCCGCCGTATATACTTGCCCCCCTCCCTCCGCTGTATACACGCCCCCCTCCCTCCGCTGTATATACGTGCCCCCTCCCTCCGCCGTATATACTTGCCCCCTCCCTCCGCTGTATATATGTGCCCCCCTCCCTCCGCTGTATATACGCCCCCCTCCCTCCGCTGTATATACGTACCCCCCTCCCTCCTCTGTATATACATGCCCCCCTCCCTCCGCTGTATATACGCCCCCTCCCTCCGTTGTATATACGCCCCCCTCCCTCCGCTGTATATACGCCCCCCTCCCTCCGCTGTATATATGTGCCCCCCTCCCTCCGCCGTATATACTTGCCCCCCTCCCTCCGCCGTATATACGTGCCCCCCTCCCTCCGCTGTATATACGTGCCCCCTCCCTCCCCTGTATATACGTGCCCCCCTCCCTCCGCTGTATATACGCCCCCCCTCCCTCCGTTGTATATACGCCCCCCTCCCTCCGCTGTATATACGTGCCCCCTCCCTCCGCTGTATATATGTGCCCCCTCCCTCCGCTGTATATACGCCCCCCCTCCCTCCGCTGTATATACGCCCCCCCTCCCTCCGCTGTATATACGTGCCCCCCTCCCTCCGCCGTATATACTTGCCCCCCTCCCTCCGCCGTATATACGTGCCCCCTCCCTCCCCTGTATATACGTGCCCCCTCCCTCCACTGTATATACGTGCCCCCCTCCCTCCGCCGTATATACGCCCCCTCCCTCCGCTGTATATACGTGCCCCCTCCCTCCGCCGTATATACTTGCCCCCCTCCCTCCTCTGTATATACGTGCCCCCTCCCTCCGCTGTATATACGTGCCCCCTCCCTCCCCTGTATATACGTGCCCCCTCCCTCCGCCGTATATACTTGCCCCCCTCCCTCCTCTGTATATACGTGCCCCCTCCCTCCGCTGTATATATGTGCCCCCTCCCTCCGCCGTATATACGTGCCCCCCTCCCTCTGCTGTATATACGCCCCCCTCCCTCCGCTGTATGTAAGTGCCCCCCTCCCTCCGGAGTATATACGCCCCCCTCCCTCCGCTGTATGTAAGTGCCCCCCTCCCTCCGCAGTATATACGTGCCCCCTCCCTCCGCAGTATATACGTGCCCCCTCCCTCCGCTGTATATATGTGCCCCCTCCCTCCGCTGTATATACGTACCCCCCTCCCTCCGCTGTATATACGCCCCCTCCCTCCGCCGTATATACGTGCCCCCCTCCGCTGTATATATGTGCCCCCCTCCCTCCGCTGTATATACGTGCCCCCTCCCTCCGCAGTATATACGTGCCCCCTCCCTCCGCCGTATATACGTGCCCCCTCCGCAGTATATACGTGCCCCCTCCCTCCGCTGTATATACGCCCCCTCCCTCCGCTGTATATACGTGCCCCCTCCCTCCGCTGTATATATGTGCCCCCTCCCTCCGCTGTATATAAGTGCCCCCTCCCTCCGCTGTATATATGTGCCCCCTCCCTCCGCTGTATATACGTGCCCCCTCCCTCCGCTGTATATACGTGCCCCCTCCCTCCGCTGTATATACGTGCCCCCTCCCTTCGCAGTATATACGTGCCCCCTCCCTCCGCTGTATATATGTGCCCCCTCCCTCCGCCGTATATACGCCCCCCCCTCCTCCGTATATACGTGCCCCCTCCCTCCGCTGTATATACGTGCCCCCTCCCTCCGCCGTATATACGTGCCCCCCTCCCTCCGCTGTATATACGCCCCCTCCCTCCGCTGTATATACGTGCCCCCTCCCTCCGCTGTAATATACATGCCCCCCCTCCCTCCGCCGTATATACGAACCCCCCCTCCTCTCCGCTGTTGTAATACGGCCCCTCCCTCCGCTGTATATATGTGCCCCCTCCCTCCGCTGTATATACGTGCCCCCTCCCTCCGCCGTATATACGTGCCCCCCCTCCCTCCGCTGTATATACGTGCCCCCCTCCGCTGTATATATGTGCCCCCCTCCCTCCGCCGTATATACGTGCCCCCCTCCGCTGTATATATGTGCCCCCCTCCCTCCGCCGTATATACGTGCCCCCCTCCCGCCGCTGTATATACGTGCTCCCTCCCTCCGCAGTATATACGTGCCCCCCTCCCTCCGCTGTATATACGTGCCCCCTCCCTCCGCTGTATATACGTGCCCCCCCCCCTCCGCTGTATATACGTGCCCCCCTCCCTCCTCCGTATATATAATTGCCCTCCTCCCTCCGCAGTATATACGTGCCCCCCTCCCCTCCGCTGTATTATACGTGCCCCCTCCCTCCGCTGTATATACGTTGCCCCCTCCCTCCGCTGTATATATGTGCCCCCCTCCCTCCGCTGTATATACGTGCCCCCTCCCTCCGCTGTATATACGTGCCCCCTCCCTCCGCTGTATATACGCCCCCTCCCTCCGCTGTATATACGTGCCCCCCCCCTCCGCTGTATATATGTGCCCCCCTCCCTCCGCTGTATATACGCCCCCCTCCCTCCGCAGTATATACGTGCCCCCTCCCTCCGCCGTATATACGTGCCCCCCCCTCCGCCGTATATACGTGCCCCCTCCCTCCGCCGTATATACGTGCCTCCTCCCTCCGCAGTATATACGTGCCCCCTCCCTCCTCTGTATATACGCGCCCCCCTCCCTCCGCTGTATATACGTGCCCCCTCCCTCCGCCGTATATACGTGCCCCCCTCCCTCCGCCGTATATACGCCCCCTCCCTCCGCCGTATATACGTGCCCCCTCCCTCCGCCGTATATACGTGCCCCCTCCCTCCTCTGTATATACATGCCCCCCTCCCTCCGCTGTATATACGCCCCCCTCCCTCCGCTGTATATACGCCCCCCCTCCCTCCGCCGTATATACGTGCCCCCTCCCTCCTCTGTATATACATGCCCCCTCCCTCCGCTGTATATACGCCCCCCTCCCTCCGCTGTATATACGTGCTCCCTCCCTCCGCCGTATATACGTGCCCCCTCCCTCCGCTGTATATACGTGCCCCCCCCCCCCTCCGCTGTATATACGTGCCCCCCCTCCACTGTATATATGTGCCCCCCTCCCTCCGCTGTATATACGCCCCCCCTCCCTCCGCCGTATATACGTGCTCCCTCCCTCCGCCGTATATACGTGCCCCCTCCCTCCGCCGTATATACGTGCCCCCTCCCTCCGCTGTATATACGCCCCCCTCCCTCCGCTGTATATACGTGCCCCCTCCCTCCGCCGTATATACGTGCCCCCTCCCTCCGCCGTATATACGTGCTCCCTCCCTCCGCCGTATATACGTGCCCCCTCCCTCCGCTGTATATACGTGCCCCCCCCCTCCGCTGTATATACGTGCCCCCCTCCACTGTATATATGTGCCCCCCTCCCTCCGCTGTATATATGTGCCCCCCTCCCTCCGCTGTATATACGTGCCCCCCTCCACTCCGCCGTTATATACGTGCTCCCTCCCTCCGCCGTATATACGTGCCCCCTCCCTCCCGCCTTATATACGTGCTCCTCCCTCCCGCTCCGCTGTATATACGCCCCCTCCCTCCGCCGTATTATACGTGCCCCCCTCCCTCCGCTGTATATACGTGCCCCCTCCCTCCGCTGTATATACGTGCCCCCCTCCCTCCGCCGTATATACGTGCCCCCCTCCCTCCGCCGTATATACGTGCCCCCTCCCTCCGCCGTATATACGGCCCCCCTCCCTCCGCCGTATATACGTGCCCCCTCCCTCCGCCGTATATACGTGCCCCCTCCCTCCGCTGTATATACGCCCCCTCCCTCCGCTGTATATACGTGCCCCCCCCTCCGCTGTATATATGTGCCCCCCTCCCTCCGCTGTATATACGCCCCCTCCCTCCGCCGTATATACGTGCCCCCTCCCTCCGCCGTATATACGTGCCCCCTCCATCCGCCATATATACGCCCCCTCCCTCCGCTGTATATACGTGCCCCCCTCCGCTGTATATATGTGCCCCCCTCCCTCCGCTGTATATATGTGCTCCCTCCCTCCGCCGTATATACGTGCCCCCTCCATCCGCCATATATACGCCCCCTCCCTCCGCTGTATATACGCCCCCTCCCTCCGCTGTATATACGTGCCCCCCTCCGCTGTATATATGTGCCCCCCTCCCTCCGCTGTATATATGTGCCCCCCTCCCTCCGCCGTATATACGTGCCCCCTCCCTCCGCCGTATATACGTGCCCCCTCCCTCCGCTGTATATATGTGCTCCCTCCCTCCGCCGTATATACGCCCCCTCCCTCCGCCGTATATACGTGCCCCCCTCCCTCCGCCGTATATACGTGCTCTCTCCCTCCGCAGTATATACGTGCCCCCTCCCTCCGCTGTATATACGCCCCCTCCCTCCGCTGTATATACGTGCCCCCTCCCTCCGCCGTATATACGTGCCCCCTCCCTCCGCTGTATATACGTGCCCCCCTCCCTCCGCCGTATATACGTGCCCCCCTCCCTCCGCTGTATATACGTGCCCCCTCCCTCCGCTGTATATACGTGCCCCCTCCCTCCGCTGTATATACGCCCCCCTCCCTCCGCCGTATATACGTGCCCCCTCCCTCCGCTGTATATACGCCCCCTCCCTCCGCTGTATATACGTGCCCCCTCCCTCCGCCGTATATACGTGCCCCCCTCCCTCCGCCGTATATACGCCCCCTCCCTCCGCCGTATATACGCCCCCCCTCCCTCCGCCGTATATACGTGCCCCCTCCCTCCTCTGTATATACATGCCCCCTCCCTCCGCTGTATATACGCCCCCCTCCCTCCGCTGTATATACGTGCCCCCTCCCTCCGCTGTATATACGCCCCCCTCCCTCCGCTGTATATACGTGCCCCCTCCCTCCGCCGTATATACGTGCCCCCCTCCCTCCGCCGTATATACGCCCCCTCCCTCCGCTGTATATACGTGCCCCCTCCCTCCGCTGTATATACGTGCCCCCTCCCTCCGCCGTATATACGCCCCCCTCCCTCCGCCGTATATACGTGCCCCCTCCCTCCTCTGTATATACATGCCCCCTCCCTCCGCTGTATATACGCCCCCCTCCCTCCGCTGTATATACGTGCCCCCTCCCTCCGCCGTATATACGTGCCCCCTCCCTCCGCAGTATATACGTGCCCCCTCCCTCCTCTGTATATACATGCCCCCCTCCCTCCGCTGTATATACGCCCCCCCTCCCTCCGCCGTATATACGTGCCCCCTCCCTCCGCCGTATATACGTGCCCCCCTCCCTCCGCCGTATATACGTGCTCCCTCCCTCCGTTGTATATACGCCCCCCTCCCTCCGCCGTATATACGTGCCCCCTCCCTCCGCCGTATATATGTGCCCCCCTCCCTCCGCTGTATATACGTGCCCCCCTCCCTCCTCTGTATATACATGCCCCCCTCCCTCCGCTGTATATACGCCCCCCCTCCCTCCGCCGTATATACGTGCCCCCTCCCTCCGCAGTATATACGTGCCCCCTCCCTCCGCTGTATATACGTGCCCCCTCCCTCCGCTGTATATACGTGCCCCCCTCCACTGTATATATGTGCCCCCCTCCCTCCGCTGTATATACGCCCCCCTCCCTCCGCCGTATATACGTGCTCCCTCCCTCCGCCGTATATACGTGCCCCCTCCCTCCGCCGTATATACGTGCCCCCTCCCTCCGCTGTATATACGCCCCCTCCCTCCGCTGTATATAGGTGCCCCCCCCTCCGCTGTATATATGTGCCCCCCTCCCTCCGCTGTATATACGCCCCCCTCCCTCCGCCGTATATACGTGCCCCCTCCCTCCGCCGTATATACGTGCCCCCTCCATCCGCCATATATACGCCCCCTCCCTCCGCTGTATATACGCCCCCTCCCTCCGCTGTATATACGTGCCCCCCTCCGCTGTATATACGCCTCCTCCCTCCGCTGTATATACGTGCTCCCTCCCTCCGCCGTATATACGCCCCCTCCCTCCGCTGTATATACGTGCCCCCTCCCTCCGCCGTATATACGCCTCCTCCCTCCGCTGTATATACGTGCTCCCTCCCTCCGCCGTATATACGTGCCCCCTCCCTCTGCTGTATATACGTGCCCCCTCCCTCCGCAGTATATACGTGCCCCCTCCCTCCGCTGTATATACGTGCCCCCTCCCTCCCCTGTATATACGCCCCCCTCCCTCCGCTGTATATACGTGCCCCCTCGCTCCGCTGTATATACGTCCCCTTCCTCCGCTGTATATACGTGCCCCCCTCCCTCCGCTGTATATACGTGCCCCCTCCCTCCGCTGTATATACGCCCCCCTCCCTCCGTTGTATATACGCCCCCCTCCCTCCGCCGTATATACGTGCCCCCTCCCTCCGCCGTATATACGTGCCCCCTCCCTCCGCTGTATATACGTGCCCCCCTCCCTCCGCCGTATATACGTGCCCCCCTCCCTCCGCCGTATATACGTGCCCCCCTCCCTCCGCCGTATATACGTGCCCCCCTCCCTCCGCCGTATATACGTGCCCCCCTCCCTCCGCCGTATATACGTGCCCCCTCCCTCCGCCGTATATACGTGCTCCCTCCCTCCGCCGTATATACGTGCCCCCTCCCTCCGCCGTATACTTTGAATCCATGAATAATTTATCAGCTTTATTCCCAGTACAATAAGCAGCGGAATCGCTAATAATGAGTCGGCAAGAATCACTGCCTGACCGCGCCATAAAGGACAGACCATGTGACCCGGGGGGGGGCGATACCAAGTGTATGGGGGACAGCTGGCGACCAGTCACATGGAGCGATCACAGGGGAAGGATTGGAGCCCGGGTTGGCTGGTGGCAGTAGCCCGCCCCCCACCAAATCATCTCCTTCCAGGATCAGAGCTTATTAGCAGGCTAGAGCCACCTGGTGGTGATCGGAGGTATTACACCCTGGATATAGTGACATCACATGAGGCTAGAGCCACCTGGTGGTGATCAGAGGTATTACACCCTGGATATAGTGATATCACATGAGGCTAGAGCCACCTGGTGGTGATCAGAGGTATTACACCCTGCATATAGTGATATCACATGAGGATAGAGCCACCTGGTGGTGATCAGAGGTATTACACCCTGGATATAGTGATATCACATGAGGATAGAGCCACCTGGTGGTGATCGGAGGTATTACACCCTGGATATAGTGATATCACATGAGGATAGAGCCACCTAGTGGTGATCGGAGGTATTACACCCTGGATATAGTGATATCACATGAGGATAGAGCCACCTGGTGGTGATCGGAGGTATTACACCCTGGATATAGTGATATCACTTGAGGCTAGAGCCACCTGGTGGTGATCGGAGGTATTACACCCTGCATATAGTGACATCACATGAGGCTAGAGCCACCTGGTGGTGATCGGAGGTATTACACCCTGGATATAGTGATATCACATGAGGATAGAGCCACCTGGTGGTGATCGGAGGTATTACACCCTGGATATAGTGATATCACTTGAGGCTAGAGCCACCTGGTTGTGATCAGAGGTATTACACCCTGGATATAGTGATATCACATGAGGATAGAGCCACCTGGTGGTGATCAGAGGTATTACACCCTGCATATAGTGATATCACATGAGGATAGAGCCACCTGGTGGTGATCAGAGGTATTACACCCTGGATATAGTGATATCACATGAGGATAGAGCCACCTGGTGGTGATCGGAGGTATTACACCCTGGATATAGTGATATCACATGAGGATAGAGCCACCTAGTGGTGATCGGAGGTATTACACCCTGGATATAGTGATATCACATGAGGATAGAGCCACCTGGTGGTGATCGGAGGTATTACACCCTGGATATAGTGATATCACTTGAGGCTAGAGCCACCTGGTGGTGATCGGAGGTATTACACCCTGCATATAGTGACATCACATGAGGCTAGAGCCACCTGGTGGTGATCGGAGGTATTACACCCTGCATATAGTGATATCACATGAGGATAGAGCCACCTGGTGGTGATCAGAGGTATTACACCCTGGATATAGTGATATCACTTGAGGCTAGAGCCACCTGGTTGTGATCAGAGGTATTACACCCTGGATATAGTGATATCACATGAGGATAGAGCCACCTGGTGGTGATCGGAGGTATTACACCCTGGATATAGTGATATCACATGAGGATAGAGCCACCTGGTGGTGATCAGAGGTATTACACCCTGGATATAGTGATATCACATGAGGATAGAGCCACCTGGTGGTGATCGGAGGTATTACACCCTGGATATAGTGATATCACATGAGGATAGAGCCACCTGGTGGTGATCAGAGGTATTACACCCTGGATATAGTGATATCACATGAGGATAGAGCCACCTGGTGGTGATCGGAGGTATTACACCCTGGATATAGTGATATCACATGAGGCTAGAGCCACCTGGTGGTGATCATAGGTATTACACCCTGTATATAATGAAGTCACATGAGACTAGAGCCACCTGGCGGTGATCGGAGGTATTACACCCTGGATATAGTGATATCACATGAGGATAGAGCCACCTGGTGGTGATCAGAGGTATTACACCCTGGATATAGTGATGTTACATGAGGCTAGAGCCACCTGGTGGTGATCGGAGGTATTACACCCTGGATATAGTGATATCACTTGAGGCTAGAGCCACCTGGTGGTGATCATAGGTATTACACCCTGTATTACAATCTATTACTCTCTGGTATCAGCCATGTCAGGCTGGGGGGGGGGGGGGGAGGTAAATGTAGGACAGGTATATACAATCTATTCCTCTCTGGTATCAGCCATGTCAGGCTGGGGGAGGGGAGGTGACAGCTGATTCCTCTCCTGGTCAGGTGTGGTGGTGCAGGTGGAGCTCTCTGCTGCTGGGATCGCTGTGAGTCTGGTGACCAGGGCCGGCATTAGGGGGGGGGCAAGCAGGGCAAATGCCCAGGGCCCCCATCCCCCAGGGGCCCCCTACCGCAGTTCCAGTGGAGAGGAGAGCACAGACAGCGTCCTCCAGCGTCTGGCAGTGATCCCTTGCTGCTGCCATCAGGGGTCACACAGAGGCTGCAGGACGCTGGGCTCCGTGTCTGCTCCCCCTCCCCCTCCCTCCAGCTCCTCTCTGCACGTGACTTCCTGCTCTGGTGTGGAGCTGTCGGGACGATGGAGGAGAGGGCTGCCGGGTGAGGGTGACAGCCTGCTGCTAAGGAACATGAGGGGGATGCACCACTACACCCAGCATGCTAGAGGGGGTAAGTATTCTGTACATGTAGTGTGTATGAATGCTATGTGTATAATAGATGAATGTAGTGTGTGTTACATGTCCTGTGTATAGTGTGTGGACTGGATGGTTTGTATCTGTATAATCTGTTTTCATGGGTGTGTGAGTGTGTGTGTATATATATATATATATATATATTAGTGTGTGTGTATTAGCACTGCTGACTCCAAGTGTTGAGGTGAATGTACTGTATATAGGAGCTGCAGCCATTCTCCAGCCTCATCAGTCCTATGTAATTGCTGCAGCTCCTATGTATAGTGTATGATGACATCACTAAGGCAATACGGTGTATTTTATTGAGAAAAAAATAAGGTGGTATTCAGTCACTGGTGGTGGTCACCATATGGCGGTAATATTGGTCTGTATATAGTGTCATTATGTGGTGGTCACTGTATGATGGTAATATTGGTCTGTATATAGTGTGTATATAGAGTCATTATACAGGGGTCAGTCTATGGCAGTAATATTGGTCTGTATATAGTGTCATTATGCAGTGGTCACTCTATGGCGGTAATATTGGTCTGTATATAGTGTCATTATGCAGTGGTCACTCTATGGCAGTAATATTGGTCTGTATATAGTGTCATTATGCAGTGGTCACTCTATGGCGGTAATATTGGTCTGTATATAGTGTCATTATGCAGTGGTCACTCTTTGGCATTAATATTGGTCTGTATATATCGTATATATAGTCATTACTGCCATAGATTGACTACCACATAATGACACTATATACAGACCAATATTACCGCCATACAGTGACCACCACATAATGACTCTATATACACACTATATACAGACCAATATTATGTGGGCGATCACTCTATGGTTGTACTATTGGTCTGTATATAGTGTGTATATAGAGTCATTATGTGGTGGTCACTGTATGGCGGTAATATTGGTCTGTATATAGTGTCATTATGTGGTAGTCAATCTATGGCAGTAATGAGTGTATATATATACGCTATATACAGACCAATATTACTGCCATAGACTGACCCCTGTATAATGACTCTATATACACACTATATACAGACCAATATTATGTGGGCGATCACTCTATGGTTGTACTATTGGTCTGTATATAGTGTGTATATAGAGTCATTATACAGGGGTCAGTCTATGGCAGTAATTTTGGTCTGTATATAGAGTCATTATACAGGGGTCAGTCTATGGCAGTAATTTTGGTCTATATATAGAGTCATTATGCAGTGGTCACTCTTTGGCATTAATATTGGTCTGTATATAGCGTATATATAGAGTCATTATTGCCATAGATTGACTACCACATAATGACACTATATGCGAGGAGTACACCTCTTAATCATGGCAAAGATAAGCATAGACTAAGCTTGCAGGGTATAAATACATGTCCTTTGTAACTAAACTGACGCCTCCTCCCGGAACTGCCCTCTAATACATACAACACCTGGGTAGAAAAAGCACACACATACGTAAAAAGAATGGGAGGGGTAACGGGGAAGGAAAGAGGGGGGGGGGAAGGGAAAGGGAACGAAGAAAGGAAAAGAAGAAAAAGAAAAAGAAAAAGGAGGGGGGGGGGAGGAGGAGGGGAAGGGAAAGGGAACGAAGAAAGGAAAAGAAGAAAAAGAAAAAGAAAAAGGAGGGGGGGGGGGAGGAGGGGGAGGGGGGGGGGGGAAGGGCAAAAAGAAGAAAAACAAAAAATGGAGAAAAAAGAAAAATCATGGTATAAATAACTTTGTATAAATTAGTATACATAGAATAAATCATTTTTATAGTTCAACCCATAAGGAAACCTAGTATTAAATTTGAGAATCCAAAAGGCTTCTCGCTTTCTCAAAATGCCCTCCCTATCTCCTCCTCTCTTGGGGTAAAACACTCTTTCTATTGCACTTATCTGTAAAGTATCTAGGTTGCCCTCATGGCATTCTATAAAGTGCTTAGAAAAACCAGATATCCATCTCTGTGAGAAACCAGAACTTGCATTTTTTATGTCTCTGATATGTTCTCCAATGCAAATTTTTAATTTTCTAATACTGGAGCCAATGTATTGTACGTTACATGCTGCACATTCAGCTATATATACTAGGTGAGTGGAATTGCAATTGATCGTAGATTTTATCATATGGTTATATCCCGTACTGCATGCTGTAACTGTCGTTTGTTTTTTAACAAACACACACATGCCGCATCGCAGCTGGGCACATTTGAAAAAACCTGTACATGAAAGCCAGGTGTTGGTTTTCCTTTCAGTGGAGCTGAGGACACTCGGGGATAATAAGTTGCCTATGGTCTGTCCTCTACGGGCTACACACCTTATTCCAGGACTAAGTAACTGTTCACATTTGGAATCTTCATAAAGCATAGGTAAATATTTTTGTACTATATTGCAGATGTTGTTGTATTGTGGACTATAAGTTGTAGAGAAAGTAAGAAAGTGTTTGTTGTCATTATTATTTTTTCTGCTTTTTTGGGAATTTTTGTTTTTATTTTCCCTATTCACTCCATCATTGTCCGCATTCCTATCTTGCAGGTGGTGTAGCCTAGTATGTTTCTCCGCTATATTGCGGGCTCGTTTAATTACATGCCACTTATAACCTCTAGCTATCAGCCTTTTCTCTAGATCCTGTGCGGCGTCCGAATAGGTGTCAAGTTCAGAGCA
The DNA here is from genome assembly GCF_027789765.1 of Dendropsophus ebraccatus. Classification (NCBI taxonomy): domain Eukaryota; kingdom Metazoa; phylum Chordata; class Amphibia; order Anura; family Hylidae; genus Dendropsophus; species Dendropsophus ebraccatus. Next base: position 100,097,749 of record NC_091464.1, on the reverse strand, counting down.
ATTGCGTCGTGCTCTGATAAACTCCCCAATAGGTAAATTCCGGGTAACATGTGAGGGATGACTACTCTTGGCATGTAGAAGACCATTTCCCGAACTGGGCTTACGATAGAGGCTAGTGTGAATTCTCCCTTCCGAAAAACTCAAAGTAATGTCTAAAAAAGAAATAGACTCCACCTTGAATTCATATGTAAATTTTAAATTAAGGGTGTTGGAATTTAAGTATTTTAGAAAATCCTGTGCCTGTAGCTCTGTGCCCAGCCATACCAGGAGGAGGTCGTCAATATACCTCCCGTACCATCCAATGACTCCAAGGTAGGGGTTATGAGTGTTGTATAGGACGACCTCCTCCCAGTATGCCATGTAGATGTTGGCTAATGACGGGGAGAAACTATCCCCCATCGGGCAACCCACCAACTGTAAATAAAAAGTGTCTGAAAATTGAAAAAAATTATTTGACAGTAAAAAATTCGTTACTTCCAGGATATAATCTTGCAAACTTAAATCATAATTGCTATATTTTCGTAGATGGAATTTTAACGCATGTATGGCCCGATCATGTGGTATGCTGGGGTACAAGGCCGCCACATCACATGACAGCCATGCTCCCCCAGCAAAACTCGGAAGTTTTTGGATGTTATTTAATAAACTTTTGCTATCTCTAATATAACCTGTTGTTCTTTGTGCTAAAGGTTGCAAAAGGTTATCAAGCCATATACAAAGGCGTTCTTGTAGGGAATTTATCCCCGAAACTATTGGGCGTAAAGGGGGCGGAAAAATGTTTTTATGTACCTTAGGCAAAGTGTGAAACACCGGGACAACCGGAAACTCGGGTAACAGGTAGTCTCGCTGTTTCACGCTAAGAACTCCCAACTCTACCCCCAAATCCAAGACATTTGTCAAAAGTTTTTTAACTTTCATGGTGGGATCACACAATAGCTTTTTATAAGTGACATTATCCCCCAAAATTTTATGTACTTCATGGATATAGAGGGTTTTGTCTAGAACGACTATGGCGCCCCCCTTATCCGATTTCCGTATTATCAGGTTAGGATTGTCATGTAACTCTTTTAATGCCAATCTTTCACCTTTGGTAAGATTATCCCTCACCCTAGTTGTTTCCAACCCATCACTCAAATTAGTGAGTTCCTCTTCAACCTTATGTTGGAACGTATCCATAGCAGAGGCTCTAGAGTTAATGGGGTAGAAATTTGGGTTAGGAATAGTTAATCTATTCGTGGTGCTTAGAAGTTGCCCAGAGTCCATATGACCAGCACTCTGTAAATCTAACATGGTCTGTATGGACACCTGTTCACGGAACCTAAGATGTGGGGGTACCTTGTCATTACCAATAATATTTAGATCATTAACAGTATTGTCAGCTGGTACATTTAAACTCATATCTTCCCTCCCCTGTAGAGATTCCTCCTCCGAGAAATGTCTCTTGATGGTAAGCGTTCTCACAAAGCGATTAACATCTTGAAGTGTCCTGTATAGGTCAAAGTTTTTAGTTGGAACAAACGTTAGGCCTCTAGACAGTACTCTAGTTTGGTCGGTGGTAAGGATACAAGCTGAAAGATTATATACATCTAGAGCACTGTCTAGAGTTACCTTAGTTTGTCCGTCTTCCGCGCCCGGTGCTTCCTGCCCGCCCTGCGGGATTTAGATCGTTTTTTGGAGCTGACTCTTCTGTGTTGTTAACCCTTGAGCGAGTATTAGGTGGGTCATGGCTAGTATGTCGTACTTGGTTACGTGCTCGTGGGGTTCTGAATGTTTGTCTTCCCCGATGACTGTTGGGGGGCGGTTGTTCCTCACGTTCTGACAGTTCCCCCTGAGTATCAGATGAATCCACGTCCGTGGTGTCAAAAGTAACATTTTTACTAATTTTATTAGTTGCAGCTGTTGTATTCATTTGCAAAGTTCTTTGTTTCCTGCGATGTTCCCACCATGTGTAGACTTGATTAGTGGAATAGTCCTTTAGATCCCGATTAAATTTAGATTTTTTCTCTTCCACAATGTCCTTTTCAAAATCATCTAAAATTTTATTGGTGGCATTCATGATTGCTGAGAAATCTGGTTTATCCTTAAAGGTTTGTAGGTTTGCTTCCAGGTCTGTGATGGTGCTATTTAAATCTTCCAATTTCTTTTCACCTTTTTTGATGATCATTGAGATGAGGGTAAAGGAACATACAGATAACGCTTCATTCCATTCTGTAATGTATTCCTCATCTTCTAAAGGGTTAGGAGGTTTACGGACTCTTAATCCTCGGGGGATCATTTTTCTCTCGGCATATTGTTTAAGTGTTGTCACATGCCACCAAAGTTTTAGTTGTTTCTTTTTGTTTTTTTCAAAAGTCCATGCCAATTTTTGCGTGTCTGCATTATACACATTGTTAGTTGCTTCACCCCCAGAGAAAATGTCCGTCACCATCCTACGACGTTCCGTATTATCAAGTATTTCATTAACATCCATCATTTGATTTGTGTGTATTACTGGAGTAGCCATTATTATATAAAATACATTTAGAAAAAAAATAAATATGAAAGAGAAAAAACTTCTCCAGCGTCTCCAGCTCTTCAGTAAAAATCCAAAGTTTATTTTAAGGCATCATAAAAAGTACAAGCATTTTAAAAACACAGGGGAGGGAAGATATGAGTTTAAATGTACCAGCTGACAATACTGTTAATGATCTAAATATTATTGGTAATGACAAGGTACCCCCACATCTCAGGTTCCGTGAACAGGTGTCCATACAGACCATGTTAGATTTACAGAGTGCTGGTCATATGGACTCTGGGCAACTTCTAAGCACCACGAATAGATTAACTATTCCTAACCCAAATTTCTACCCCATTAACTCTAGAGCCTCTGCTATGGATACGTTCCAACATAAGGTTGAAGAGGAACTCACTAATTTGAGTGATGGGTTGGAAACAACTAGGGTGAGGGATAATCTTACCAAAGGTGAAAGATTGGCATTAAAAGAGTTACATGACAATCCTAACCTGATAATACGGAAATCGGATAAGGGGGGCGCCATAGTCGTTCTAGACAAAACCCTCTATATCCATGAAGTACATAAAATTTTGGGGGATAATGTCACTTATAAAAAGCTATTGTGTGATCCCACCATGAAAGTTAAAAAACTTTTGACAAATGTCTTGGATTTGGGGGTAGAGTTGGGAGTTCTTAGCGTGAAACAGCGAGACTACCTGTTACCCGAGTTTCCGGTTGTCCCGGTGTTTCACACTTTGCCTAAGGTACATAAAAACATTTTTCCGCCCCCTTTACGCCCAATAGTTTCGGGGATAAATTCCCTACAAGAACGCCTTTGTATATGGCTTGATAACCTTTTGCAACCTTTAGCAAAAAGAACAACAGGTTATATTAGAGATAGCAAAAGTTTATTAAATAACATCCAAAAACTTCCGAGTTTTGCTGGGGGAGCATGGCTGTCATGTGATGTGGCGGCCTTGTACCCCAGCATACCACATGATCGGGCCATACATGCGTTAAAATTCCATCTACGAAAATATAGCAATTATGATTTAAGTTTGCAAGATTATATCCTGGAAGTAACGAATTTTTTACTGTCAAATAATTTTTTTCAATTTTCAGACACTTTTTATTTACAGTTGGTGGGTTGCCCGATGGGGGATAGTTTCTCCCCGTCATTAGCCAACATCTACATGGCATACTGGGAGGAGGTCGTCCTATACAGCACTCATAACCCCTACCTTGGAGTCATCGGATGGTACGGGAGGTGTATTGACGACCTCCTCCTGGTATGGCTGGGCACAGAGCTACAGGCACAGGATTTTCTAAAATACTTAAATTCCAACACCCTTAATTTAAAATTTACATATGAATTCAAGGTGGAGTCTATTTCTTTTTTAGACATTACTTTGAGTTTTTCGGAAGGGAGAATTCACACTAGCCTCTATCGTAAGCCCAGTTCGGGAAATGGTCTTCTACATGCCAAGAGTAGTCATCCCTCACATGTTACCCGGAATTTACCTATTGGGGAGTTTATCAGAGCACGACGCAATTGCTCTGAACTTGACACCTATTCGGACGCCGCACAGGATCTAGAGAAAAGGCTGATAGCTAGAGGTTATAAGTGGCATGTAATTAGACGAGCCCGCAATATAGCGGAGAAACATACTAGGCTACACCACCTGCAAGATAGGAATGCGGACAATGATGGAGTGAATAGGGAAAATAAAAACAAAAATTCCCAAAAAAGCAGAAAAAATAATAATGACAACAAACACTTTCTTACTTTCTCTACAACTTATAGTCCACAATACAACAACATCTGCAATATAGTACAAAAATATTTACCTATGCTTTATGAAGATTCCAAATGTGAACAGTTACTTAGTCCTGGAATCAGGTGTGTAGCCCGTAGAGGACAGACCATAGGCAACTTATTATCCCCGAGTGTCCTCAGCTCCACTGAAAGGAAAACCAACACCTGGCTTTCATGTACAGGTTTTTTCAAATGTGCCCAGCTGCGATGCGGCATGTGTGTGTTTGTTAAAAAACAAACGACAGTTACAGCATGCAGCACGGGATATAACCATATGATAAAATCTACGATCAATTGCAATTCCACTCACCTAGTATATATAGCTGAATGTGCAGCATGTAACGTACAATACATTGGCTCCAGTATTAGAAAATTAAAAATTTGTATTGGAGAACATATCAGAGACATCAAAAATGCAAGTTCTGGTTTCTCACAGAGATGGATATCTGGTTTTTCTAAGCACTTTATAGAATGCCATGAGGGCAACTTGGATACTTTACAAATAAGTGCAATAGAAAGAGTGTTTTACCCCAAGAGAGGAGGAGATAGGGAGGGCATTTTGAGAAAGCGAGAAGCCTTTTGGATTCTCAAATTTAATACTAGGTTTCCTTATGGGTTGAACTATAAAAATGATTTATTCTATGTATACTAATTTATACAAAGTTATTTATACCATGATTTTTCTTTTTTCTCCATTTTTTGTTTTTCTTCTTTTTGCCCTTCCCCCCCCCCTCCCCCTCCTCCCCCCCCCCCTCCTTTTTCTTTTTCTTCTTTTCCTTTCTTCGTTCCCTTTCCCTTCCCCCCCCCCCTCCCCCCCCCTCCTTTTTCTTTTTCTTTTTCTTCTTTTCCTTTCTTCGTTCCCTTTCCCTTCCCCCCCTCCTCCCCCCCCTCCTTTTTCTTTTTCTTTTTCTTCTTTTCCTTTCTTCGTTCCCTTTCCCTTCCCCTCCCCCTCCTCCCCCCCCCCTCCTTTTTCTTTTTCTTCTTTTCCTTTCTTCGTTCCCTTTCCCTTCCCCCCCCCCCTCCCCCTCCTCCCCCCCCCCTCCTTTTTCTTTTTCTTTTTCTTCTTTTCCTTTCTTCGTTCCCTTTCCCTTCCCCCCCCCCCCTCCCCCTCCTCCCCCCCCCTCCTTTTTCTTTTTCTTTTTCTTCTTTTCCTTTCTTCGTTCCCTTTCCCTTCCCCCCCCCCCTCCCCCTCCTCCCCCCCCTCCTTTTTCTTTTTCTTTTTCTTCTTTTCCTTTCTTCGTTCCCTTTCCCTTCCCCCCCCCCCCCCTCTTTCCTTCCCCGTTACCCCTCCCATTCTTTTTACGTATGTGTGTGCTTTTTCTACCCAGGTGTTGTATGTATTAGAGGGCAGTTCCGGGAGGAGGCGTCAGTTTAGTTACAAAGGACATGTATTTATACCCTGCAAGCTTAGTCTATGCTTATCTTTGCCATGATTAAGAGGTGTACTCCTCGCAACGCGTCGGCGTGTTTTTAAAATGCTTGTACTTTTTATGATGCCTTAAAATAAACTTTGGATTTTTACTGAAGAGCTGGAGACGATAAGTTTTTTCTCTTTCATATTGGACTGAACGGGATACGGCTCGCAATAAAAGTCTCTCGTGCTCGGAAAATAGGAGAGCCATACACACCATCAAAACAAGGTCTGGTGAGCTGATTTACATTTTTTTATATACACTGTATACAGACCAATATTATGTGGTTGTCACCCTATGGCTGTACTATTGGTGTATATAGTGTATATATAGAGTCATTATGTGGCAGTCAATCTATGGCAGTAATGACTCTACGCTATATACAGACCAATATTATTGCCATAGGCTGACCCTTGTATAATGACTTTATATACACTCTATATACAGACCAATATTACTGCCATAGACTGACCCCTGTATAATGACTCTATATACAGACCAATATTACCGCCATAGAGTGACCACTGCATAATGACTCTATATACAGACCAATATTACCGCCATAGAGTGACCACTGCATAATGACACTATATACAGACCAATATTACTGCCATAGACTGACCCCTGTATAATGACTCTATATACACTGTATGCAGACCAATATTATGTGGCGATCACTCTATGGCTGTACTATATATACTGTACTGTGGCTGTACTGTATATAGTGTCATTATGTGGTAGTCAATCTATGGCAATAATGACTCTATATATACCCTATATACAGACCAATATTAATGCCAAAGAGTGACCACTGCATAATGACTCTATATACAGACCAAAATTACTGCCATAGACTGACCCCTGTATAATGACTCTATATACAAACCAATATTATGTGGGTGATCACTTTATGGTTGTACTATTGGTCTGTATATAGTGTGTATATAGAGTCATTATGTGGCGGTCACTGTATGGCGGTAATATTGGTCTGTATATAGTGTCATTATGTGGTAGTCAATCTATGGCAGTAATGAGTATATATATACGCTATATACAGACCAATATTAATGCCAAAGAGTGACCACTGCATAATGACACTATATACAGACCAATATTACCGCCATAGAGTGACCACTGCATAATGACACTATATACAGACCAAAATTACTGCCATAGACTGACCCCTGTATAATGACTCTATATACACACTATATACAGACCAATAGTACAACCATAGAGTGATCGCCCACATAATATTGGTGGATGGTGCACAGCAACTGGCCTATTCGGAGGGGGTATGGAGATCTGGCGGGGGTCGCAGTGATGCTGCCTCTGCCCCCCCTCTGGTTTCTAGCTATAGCCGGGAGGCTGTGTTGGAGGTGAAGGACTGGGGTGTGAGGAGCCCTGAGGAGACGACTGACGTTTATGGATCCAGAATTGCCTATTTTCTTAAGAGCTATGAACTGAATGGTAAAGAACTGTGCAAACTGCGTGCTGAGCTGCGATGCGCCCGAGTCCAGGTGACCAACACGTCAGGACGGAAGCGCACGGAGGCCAACAAGCTGGTAATGAGAATAAAAACGGAAATTAATTTACTGGAAAAGGAAAACATGGACATTCAGAGGAACAGCGGTCCCTTCCAGGAGAAGCTGCTGAACCAGGCCAGGTTTGACCAAATGAACAAGGGGTTAAGCCAGAGTGACTACATGGAGAGAGCGGAGGAGGCCGAGGCTCCTGATGTGACCCAGATGTCCCAGAGTGGGATCTGCCCCGGACAGCCCTCAGCTCCAGGACCCAGAGGCCCAGACGGTGACAGCAGCGACCCAGGAGGGGACCTGATGGCGGCCATCATACAGATGGAATCTCCGGTGCGGGTGGTTGGACCAGAAATGGGTGAGTCTCCATCTAATGCCCCCCTTTCCCCAGCTCCACCTAGTAGGTGCCCTGTGGCGGGCTCTCAGCAGGGGATGAGGGGTGGGCAGAGTATGAAGGTTCCCTCAGTAACATCACATGATGCTGTTTCGGCTTGTGGTAGCAGTAAGAGGGTCAGGGCGATTACGGCTGTGAAGCCGGACATTGTTGGGAAGGTTGGCGGCCCAGCGGGTGGCTGCATGTCTCTGGCATCGGGGGGCCACAGCAAATCGGACAAGGTTAAGGCTGTGGACCCTATGTCAGAGATTAGGAGCAAGGGCGCAGGTGAGCGGTGCCACGGGGTGCTGGGCGGTAAAGCAGGCTCTGCGGTGGGGTCTGCTGTCGGGGTGTCACCTGTGGTGGTTTCTAGTGGAGGAACCGTGTCGGCTGCTGGGACAGGTGGCACCTCGGCAGGAATAATAAAACCGGCCACAGCTGGACTGGCAAATGCTGCCGCTAAGGAAATCAAAAACCTCAAAGAGACTGTTCCCACACATACTGGGGCCATGCAAGAGACTAAACATGCTGCTGATGGAGGGGTTGTGAAAGCATCCAGACTAACTACTGCTGTAAAGATGGCGACAAGTCATGTGACCGGTGAGGTGGAGGGGGTTCCTGGCGAGAAGTTGAAGCCTGCTGCTGTTACAGCAGCGGACGGAGACTTGCCAGGTTCTCCCGGGGAAGCTGAGGTCACTCCTTGCATTACCCTGTCTGTGCCTTCTGGTCCAGGACTGAATGGTGGTGTGAATGGTGGAGAGGGAGCGAGGGAGGATGGGGAAGATGATGAGAGGATGGATGTTGGGGATCGGAGGATGAGTGGAGGGGATGGATGCATGGTTCCTGTGGAGAGAGATGCTGGTGTGGTTGGCATGTCTGAACCCCCGGCAGCAGCGGTGAGGAGCTATGCGAGTGTTGCTGCCGGGGCACGTAGGCTGTATGAGAGAGCTGCACCCCCTGGTCCTGGGAATAGTGACACCCAAAGGCGCTTCTTGGAGGCCTTGCGGAGGGGGGATAGATCTATTACTGTAGAGGGTAGAGAGGTAGAGTTGTCTTTCTGGATAGAGAGGCATGGCTTAGCCGCCTTCCGAGAGCAAAGGAGCGGGGAGGAATCATGGTCACTCCCCACAGCCGGGTCCGGGGTGGCCAGGAGGAGTGTGGTCCGTCTTAGGTGGAGGGGCAATGATCCCTGTCCTAATAGAACTAAAGTAGTGGAGCTCCTCCTCAAGATGGATTTCAGGGCTAGTGACATCTTTGCCCTGATACATCCTCATGGTTCCCCGATTTTCGATGTCCGCTTCGTCCGGGCTGAAGGGCTTGAGCTTTTTTGTTCTCGGTACGAGCTGGCAAAGATAGAACCCGAATGGAGAGACTTTGCTGTCCAAGCAGTCTCTCGTCAGAACAACATCAAGAAAGTGACGGTATTAACATGTAACGAATCTCTTTCTTGCATAGACATCATGACCTGGATTGGGCGTTACGGAGAGGTGGTCAACATTTCCCAGAAGAACAGGGATGAGTTTGGTATCTGGTCGGGGGCCTGGACCTTCATGGTCAAGTTGAAGGTTTCAGGTAATTCTGTCACCCACATTCCCTCTTCCACTTTCTTGGGGAGGGACAGGATTCTGGTCTTCTACCAGGGGTAGCCGAAGGTCTGCCATAGGTGCGGTGACCCCACACACTTTAGTGCACAATGTAAGGTGCAGAAATGCGCCCTGTGTGGAGGGATAGGACATCTTGCCGCAGCCTGTGGGTCCATTTGTTGCAACCTGTGTGGTGATCTCGGTCACCCTTTCAGCCGCTGTCCGGTCTCCTTTGCCAATGCGGTCCAAACTTCGGCTGGGGTTAGCTGTGAGGCTGACCCTACCGGAGAAGGTACCAGCAGAGGCAGGGAGGCTACTGGTCCAGGGAAGAGGAAATTAACACCATCCAAGCTGAAGCGTATGGAGACACGCCAGAGGCAAAGGGAGGGGGCACCTCAGGTGGCAGCTGAGGAGGTCCCTGTACCTGAGCCTGAGGTGGTGGAGATTGCTGAGGACCTGAGGGACAGTGAGTTGGAGGAGGAGTCCAGGAGACTGGATAGAGAGGAGGAGGAGAGGGCCACTACTGCAACCTCCTCTCCCGCAGAGAGTCTGGATGAGGAAAGCAAACAGTGGCTAGAGAATAAGAGAAGATCGGGTGCCAGAAAAAAGAGAAAGAGGGTGAGGAAGAAGGAGTCTTCTTCCCTTGAGTGGGATCATTCCGTTCCCCTCACCCTTGTCCAGATACCGGCGGAAGAACCTGCTGGCTCCCCTCTGGTAGGCTGCCCTAATCGGTACCGGGCCCTCAGGGATATTTCCTTCTCTGATGAGGGGGCTGGGGAGTCGGTGCCGGTGTCTGAAGTGAGGTCTCTGAGGGGTGTCAGGTCTTCCTCTCAGGTAACGGGGGGAGGACCTGTCTCGGGACCATGTGGGGTGCAGAGTGTGACTTGTGTGGAGGAGGGAACACGCCCCGTAAATATGGATGTGTCTGTGTGCTTGAAAAGGGGAAAGGAAAGAAAGTCTGATGAAGATATTAAGCACAAGGAAGGGGGAGGGAGAAAGAGGGCTGTCAAGCTTGATCACCCATGATGGCGGCACCCTCCCCGTTGACTCTGGCGAGTATTAACGTCGCCAGCATAAAGTCAGATACGGCAAGATTTATGGCCTTTGATTTTCTCGGTCGAATACAGGCCGACATTTTCTTTTTGCAAGAGACCAGACTTACAGATCTAGCAACTATACATAAGGCGAAGCGTGAGGGGAGGCATGGCCCCTCTCACTGGTCTCTTGCGGCCGAGCCGTATAGCAGGGTGGCGGTTCTTTTTAATACCGCACAGGTTGAATGCAGACGCGTAATCGAGCTAGAAATGGGGAGATGTCTGGTATTAGACGTCCTCATGAAGGGACAAGAACTGCGCCTCATAAACATCTACGGTCCACAAACTAAATGGGACCGCAAAAGTCTCTTTATGAGGATTAAGCCTCTACTTTTTACTAGCCGGCAGGTCATCTTTGGAGGGGACTTCAATGCTGTAACAAGGTCCCGAGATAGAGGAGGCTCCAGAGATCGGCTAGGTTATGATAGCGCCGCTCTGAACAGCATAGTCAGTGAGACTCGTCTGGTGGATGTCCACATCCGACATACTCCAGACCACAGTGGGTTCACCTATTTTAGGGGTAGAGAGGTCAGGTCTAGGATAGATAGGTTTTTTGTTAAGGAGGAGGCTGTCTCTTCACCTTTACAGGTGGTGGAGGTAGAATTCTCTGATCACTGTTTGATTATCTTTTCTTTGAATGTTTCAGAGACCCCCAGGATGGGAAAGGGATTGTGGAAGCTGAATTCGTCTCTCCTGGAAGTCGAGGAAATCAGACAATCCTTTGAGGAGTTTCTGCAGAGCCAGGTACCATTGCTGGACTTATGCAGCACTAAGTCAGAGTGGTGGGAGATGTTCAAAAAACTGGCGGCGAGGGGGGGCGTGGCTTGATGGCCGACTGAGCAGCAGCGTGTTAGAGGAGCTCCGCACTTCCCTGGCAGTTTTACCCTGATAACTCACCCTGAACGCCAATGTTTGGTGCCTGGACTGTCTCTGCCTCTCCCTGTGACCCCACGGAACGGGTGTTTGGTGGCCAAGTGTGTGTTGAGCCCTCCGATCCCCGGTGCAGTGCCCCCCCCCCCCAACGGACGGTGGGCCCAGCTCCCCTGCCTGTGGACTTCTGCTCCGAGGGAAGACTCCTGTATGCCTGTGCCTCTGCGCGGCACCTGGTCCTCCCTGCCTGTGACCATCCTGCTGTTGGGGCTGCCCCTCCTGCCCGGGGACTGCCTGCCGGTGCCTGGTGAGTTCCCCCTTGGGGTGCTGTGTGTGGAGCGGCTGCCGGGAGAGCTGTCGGTGTGCGCCCTCCTCCCTCCCGCCCTGACTCAACGGAGCGGCTCCCATCTTGGCTGGTGTGTGGGTGGACGTGCTGGAGCGATCGATCGGGGCCCGGACCGGACTGCTGATCGGCCGCTGGGCTGCTTGATCCCACTCGGAGCGGTGCCAGTAACGGGCTGGCTGGTGCGCGCGCTTTTTCCGGCGCGGCCGGCGCCATCTTGGACACGCGGCATACCAGCACAGCAGCAGCATCCGGGATCTTGGTGCCCTTCTAGCCGGAACTCGTAACAGGTACTGTGTGGTGGCTGTGACTGCTGCCTGCCGGACCTCTCTCCTGCCCTGGCTCGAGTTCTGCCCTGTGCCCTGTTGTGGCGGTCCCCCCTGCTGTCCCAGCTGCCCCTCCATTTCTGTCGCGGGAGTGTGGAGGTAATGAGGAGACCCTGTGTGTGCTCTGATCCAGTGAGCTCCGCACCCTAACACGGAAGGCCCCTATAAATTGGCGCACCTGTGTCCCATGAACTTGCCTCCCTCTGCAGACGCCTGTCTCTCTCTCCCCCGCTGAGTGCAAGGACATAGGGCATCTCCATAGAACTGTGTAGACCTGTACTGCTGGGACTTCTGACTACTGCATACGGGTGCTGCCCTCCGTGTGCTGCCTGCCCGGCTATCCGCAAGTGCCCCCCTGTGTTTTCATCCTGTCAGTGTGCGCCATGGGAGGCTTTAAGGGAGGCCCCAAAAAGAAAACTAAGGGGCCCGCTCCTGAACATGCTAAAGTTGTGTCTGATGAGGACTCTGGCTCTAAAGGGGCAGGAGGGGGAGATGGCCTTACACGCACCCTTATCTGACAAGGTTCAGGCTCAGGCCGCCCAAAAGTTGGAAAAGTTTGCACGCTCACCTGGCAGGGACGACGCTCCCTCGCCTCTTTCTGTCTTTGAAGGGTCCATGAGCCCTCCCCGCCTGCACTCTCCTGAGAGATCACAATATTCAGCATCCACTATCTACCAGAAGTTGTCTGAGGTCCTGGCCGCCATCACTGCCTGTCAAACTATGATGGTGTCTAAGGTGGATGAGTTGCGGCAGGACTTCGTTATCCTACGGCATGAGACACAAGAGCTGCGGGAGCGCACGACCGAGGTAGAGAGGAGAGTCTCGGATGTTGAGGACACCGTCCGCCCCATTCCAGCCCAGCTCACAGAGATGCACAGACAAATAAAGGCAGTCACTGAGCGGGCAGACGACTTTGAAAATTGCCTGAGACGCAACAATGTCCGTATTATTGGGCTGCCTGAAAAAGCTGAGGGCCAAGACCCTGTTCGTTTTGTTGAAACATGGCTGAAAGACATACTTCCGGAAGATATGTTCTCTGACTACTTCACCGTGGAAAGGGCACACAGGGTCCCGGCTAGAGCTCCTCCTCCTGGGGCTCCTCCTCGCCCGTTTCTGGCCCGTTTTCTTCACTTCCGAGACAGGGATGCTGTGCTCCGGGTGGTTCGCATAAAAGGAGAAATTAAGGTGGACAATTCCAGAGTCTCTTTCTATCCAGACTTCTCGGTGGACTTACGCAAAACGCGCACTCAGTTCACGGAGGTCAGGGCGAAGTTGCGGGTGAAAGGCTACAAGTATGCTATGCTTTATCCGGCCAGACTGAGGGTCATCGACGGCAGAGACACAAGATTCTTCTCGTCAGCAGCTGAGGCGTTACAGTGGGCTGAGGCTGCCCCACCGATCCCTCCGGAGGCTGCCGACCGGGCTTCTGACTGAGCACCTCTAGTTCTGTGGCAGGACATCCGATAGTTACCTGTCTCTTGACATTCCTCCAGGACACCATTTGCAAATGTTTCTACCCTCTACAACTCTAGTGTCCTGGGTGATGTCGTGGCAGTGGCACTCCTTGCCAGGGAATGCTGTTGGAGTTTTGTATTGTTCCAGTTTTTCCTTTTTTCAGTATATTGGACAGTAAATGCATAACTACTGTTAGTTTTAGGTTCAGTTAGGGCAGAGACTTCGGCCCTAGGGGGTTCACTAGTTCTAGGGTCTAGGTCTGCACAGGTTGTAGTGTTAGACAGGGTGTTACTTTCTACAGTCCTTCAGAATAGTTGCTCTACCAGTTAATCTTAGAGTAGCTGAAGATATTTACCGTTTTGCTTATGTGTTTGTTGTGTGCGTGTGTGAATGTATGGCGGGCCTCTCTCCCCTCCCTGTGGGAGTTGTTATCCTGGATTCTCTGGTTTCTATACCCGTATGATATATTTTATCTTCCCTTACTATGGCCACTCTGAAGATTTTTTGTTGGAATGTGAGAGGGCTCAATTCCAAACATAAACGCGCCCTATGCTTTGATTTTATTAAAAAACATGCCCCTCACATAGTATGTCTCTCTGAGACTCATCTTACAGGCCAGAAGGTCCTGGCACTCAAGAAAGCTTGGATAGCTAGTGGTTATCATGCTACTTACTCCACGTATGCCAGGGGGGTCTCCGTCCTGCTATCCAAGGCCTTGCCCCTTAATGTCACCCAGGTGGCCTGTGATCATTTTGGCCGCTATGTTATTATTCACTGCAGGTACAACTCTCTGTCCTTTACTCTTGTTAGTGTCTATGTCCCCCCCTCCCTTCTCTGTCTCCTTACTTGAGCACATCTCAAGGAAACTGGCTTCCTTTCCTCCAGATCCTGTCATATACATAGGCGATTTTAATGCTGTTCTCCATCCTCACTTAGATAGGTCCAGTGGGGTGGATGCAGCGTCCCCGCATTTTTTGTCTTGGAGTTCGGCCCTCAACCTCACTGACGTTTGGCGCTGGAAATATCCGAGGGATACCAGGTATTCCTTCTACTTCTCGGTACATAAATCCTTTTCCAGAATAGATCTTGCTCTGGTATCCCCTGATCTGTTGCCACTTGTCCACTCTATTGAGTATACCGCTCGGGGGATATCAGACCATTCTGCTGTCGTTCTCTCTGTGCGCTTGAAGACTCACCCCTCCCTGATAGTGTGGCGGATGCACCCTGGTTGGCTGAGCTCCCCCGATGTGCAGGACGCACTGCGTTCTGTGCACGCTGGTTATTGGGAGCACAATTCTGATTACCCTGATCCACTGATACGCTGGGATGCGTATAAAGCTACCGTCCGGGGCGCCTTCGTCACCAGTGTTAAAAGTCTGCGGGCTCGATGTCGGGAGAGAGAGGAGACGCTGAGCAGGGAAATGTTGCAGGCTGAGGCACGTCTTGTCTCTGACCCTTCGGATGATAATTATAGAGTGGGCTAAAAAGCAGAGAACCCTGGTGGTGGTTCAAAAGGAGCGGGCAGACAGGAAACTGCTAGCCAGAGAAGCTTCTATATTCGAATTTGAGGATAAAAATGGCAGGCTACAGGCTATTTAGCCAGGAATGAGCAGCCTTACATCTATTCCGTTAGTGCTGGACTCCAGTGGAGATGAGATTGCTAAGTCTGTAGACATGAATAAAGTTTTCTTCCACTTCTATAAAGACCTATATTCTTCTAAATATACACTAACACCTCAGGACATCGTAGGGTTTCTTGCAGACCTCCCCCTAACACCTCTCACGGATTCCCAAGCAGGGCTCTTGGACTCTCCCATCACGGTGGAGGAGATAGTGGAAGCTATTAAGGCAATGCCACCGGGTAAGACCCCTGGGCTAGACAGGCTTGTAGGAGACTGGTTCCAGCTCAACGGGGAGCTGTTGGCCCCTCGGCTACTCTCCCTATTTCAGGGTGCCCTGGACTCTGGTAAACTCTCGGACTCTCTCAGGGAGGCCCTCATTATACTTCTACTAAAACCGGGTAAGGACGCCAGGTTGCCTGACTCCTATCGTCCCATCTCTTTATTGAACTTTGACGCGAAGGTTCTAGCTAAAATTCTTGCAACCCGCCTGGTTACTGTTATCTCTTCTGTAGTCCATCTGGACCAGACCGAGTTCATGCCGGGTCGGGCCACAGATATTAATATCCAGCGCCTCCACCTGAACATAGCTGCTGCCTGTGCTGATGCATCTCCGGGCTTTGTCCTTATCCTTGACATATATAAGGCATTTGACTCGGTGGAGTGGCCATATCTGTGGGCTCTCCTGGCGGGACTTCACTTTGGTCCTGAATTCATTGCCTGGGTTTGTTTGCTGTATACTGCTCCGCTGGCTCGTATCCGTACTAACTTGGATATCTCTGCACCCTTCCCCCTGGAGCGTGGGACGAGGCAGGGATGCCCGCTCTCCCCCTTTCTATTTGCAATAGCTATGGAGCCTCTGGCAGCGGTCATCCGTGTCTCCCCCTCGGTCTGTGGCATTACAAGGGGCACCTTGGTGGAGAAGATATCTATGTATGCGGACAACACGCTGGTGTATCTGGCTGATGTAGACTCCTCCTTAAGGAACTTGCTTGCCATCCTTGACTCCTTTGGTGCTGTATCAGGCCTAAGGGTCAACTGGTCCAAATCCTCCCTGCTCCCTCTCTCGGCTGCCTACACCAGCGTGTCCCCACTTCCTGTCCCTCTGCAGGTAGTTCAGCAATTTAGGTATTTGGGGGTTGAGGTCACTGCGTCCCTTGAGAGTTACATTCCTCTGAACCTGGAGCCCCTGGTAACCACTACCGAGGCCTGTCTTCGAGCCTGGTCTTCTCTGCCCCTATCCCTGATGGGGAGAATTAATATCTTCAAAATGATTTATCTGCCTAAATTTATTTACTTCTTCCATGCGTCTCCCTCTTTCCCAGGCCGTGCCTTCTTTGGGCGCATTGAGAAAATGTTGAGATCGTTTTATTGGCAGGGGAAACCCCCGCAAATTAAGCTAGCTTCATTGCAAGCGTCCAAGCGTCAGGGCGGGTTGGCTGCTCCTAATGTCCGAAACTATTTCCTTGCCTCCCAGCTTGTATATGCGAATTGGTGGTTGGACCTAGATCTGAGGAACCCCGCGGTGAATGTGGCAGGTGCTCTTATGAAGGGCTCCCGAATTCCCTTTATCGCTATACTCCCTCCTCCTCGTATGTGGCCCCAATTCTGACCGTGGCAAGGGTATGGTCTGTGGCCCACAGGATGAAGCCTAATGATAAATTCTCCCCTAGAATGCCCTTGTGGCTTAATCCTCATTTACCGCACTTGCTGTCGCTCCCTGGCTCTGTCCTGTGGGGCAAACATGGTGTGAAATTCCTGTCTCACCTGTTCTCTGAGTCACATGTGTTCTTATCCTTTGACCACATGAAGTCTGCCTATGGTGTACCACAGACGGCCTTTTTCCACTATCTTCAACTGCGGCGTGCGGAAAAATCACAATTTAACACCCTCAGGCTTCCCCTGGCATTTTCTGAGCCGGAACTTCTGGGCGCCGCAGACCTGCCCAAGCCACTGACGCAAGTATATCAGCTGCGGCAATCAGAGGGTGCTTCCCCCTTTGCCAGAGCCCTTGAGCTGTGGGTGCAGGACATACCGACCCTGACAGCGACTCGCTGGAGGGAGGTGGAAGCCACTTTCTATCCCACAGTAGTGAGTTCTAGAGATGTGCTCATACAGTTTTGGTTTCTACTTAGGTTATACTATACCCCTGAGCGGCTATGCATGATGGGTGTTATGACTTCAGCTGTCTGCTTCCGATGCCAAGGGGCAGTGGGGTCATTTTTGCATGCGGTCTGGGACTGCCTGAGAGTTATGCCTTTCTGGAGAGAAGTTATGGCCTTTATGGCCGACCATTTAGAATTTCCTCTTATCTGCTCTCCTGAGATCTGTTTGCTGGGTCTAATCAATGAGGTGACACACAGCAAATACTATAGGTTGTTCATTCGTTTCCTTCTGTTTTGTGCCCGCAAAGTCATTATAATGGAATGGAAGAGCCCAGATGTTCCTTCTTTAACTAGGTGGATACGATTAGTCAACACGTATGTCCCGCTATAC
The DNA here is from genome assembly GCF_027789765.1 of Dendropsophus ebraccatus. Classification (NCBI taxonomy): domain Eukaryota; kingdom Metazoa; phylum Chordata; class Amphibia; order Anura; family Hylidae; genus Dendropsophus; species Dendropsophus ebraccatus. The sequence continues at coordinate 100,080,333 of NC_091464.1, read as the reverse complement.
AAGGCTCTGTATGAGAGCAGGAAATGCCCACAAAAGTTCAAAAAGATATGGATCCACTGGATATCTCTAGAAGAGACTAATGTAAGGCCCGGTTAAGGTTCTGTCGCTATATCAGGTCCTCTCATGGGGGCCTCGCGGGTTGGGGAGGGAGTGCCGTGTATGACTGGTTTTGTGTGTGTAGGTGTGTGTTACATTTGTCCTCAGTTGGTAGTTCATTTTCTAAATTTTACTTGCCCCCCCCCCCTTTGGTTTGTCGGTGTCAATACCCTGTTATTACTGCGTGTATACTGCCTGCATTTACCATCCGTACATATATGAATTGTGCACCGAAACCGTGTTTATGCCATGTGTGGTTGTCTGTACTACTGCTATGAATATTAAATAAAGGTTTTTTAAAAAAACGGGCGGCGAAATTCTTCCGCCAGACCGCGAACCTTAGGAGTCTGAATAGGAATCACCTATATCAGGCACTAAGGAGGAAACTCGAGGTCCTTGTCTCGAATGGAGGTGACAGAGAGGAGATCTCCAGAGTGAAGTCTTTGCTGAAGACGTGCCAGTACGATAGACACACATCTTTGGTTTTCGAGAGGGATTTTGGGAAGTACCGCTCGCCCGACCCTTGTAGGAGCTGTAAGATGTCAGTGGATTGTAAGTTTGTGTCAGGCCTGGTCGATAGTACAGGATCTCTGAACAAGTCCAGATCACGGATCTTGGAGGTCATCAGAGCCTTCTACTCGCATCTCTTGGGGAAGAGGGATCTCGATCGAGGCAGGACGTCGTCTTTCCTGGCTGATGCCATTTCCCGGTCAGGAGTAGACCCATCTCTTAATGTTTTGACAGAGAAGATCAGAGAAGAGGAAGTCAGGCTGGCGATTGAGAGGCTCGCCCTCAAAAAGTCACCAGGGCCGGATGGCTTAACGTCCGAATTTTATAAGACCTTTAAGGACGCTTTGGTTCCCCTCTTGACTGAGGTAATAAATGAGTCTCTCTCCTTGGGCACTCTGCCGAGGCCTATGAGAAGGTCGGCTCTGATCATCCTGTCAAAGGGTAAAGACCCGTCCCACATTGAGAATTGGCGTCCCATAGTGCTTCTCAATGTGGACAGAAAGATCCTGGCAAAAGTGCTATTCAACAGGTTGGTGAAATTTGCACCCCAGCTCCTTTCGGGGGCCCAGCACTGCTCTGTTCCCGGTCGTAGCACTTTTAGTGCTGTGCTCTGTGTCCGCGAGGCCGTGGAGCAGGGTAGGGCTGATCACTGGAAGGGGTTTCTACTGTCCTTGGATCAAGCAAAGGCTTTTGATCGGGTTGATCACGAGTACCTCTGGTCTACTCTTTTGAAATACGGTCTGCTGGGGAGGTTCGTCGATTGGCTGAGAACATTGTACACAGGGGCTGAGACTTTTCCGTTGGTGAACGGTTGGGTGGGCTGTCCTTTTGCGGTGGAGTCTGGTGTACGTCAGGGCTGTCCTTTAAGCCCTCTGCTTTATGCGTTTGCCATCGACCCCTTCCTCCGAAGGATAGATGGTGGACCGTTGGCGGGGGTGAGGATGGACCTGGCGGTGCCGGACTCTGCCTTGAGGGTAGTGGCGTACGCCGATGATGTCTCCATTTTTGTCTCTTCCCAGGGGGAGGCGGAGTGGGTGATGTCGGAGGTGGATTGCTACTCGGAGGCATCCGGGTCTAAAATCAACTGTGACAAGTGCAAAAGTCTTTAGTTGGGAGGAGGAGACCATGAGTTTTGTCTCCCGGACACCCTCCCTGTGCCCCAGGAATCTGCTAAAATTCTGGGCATCGAATTTGGTCCCGGGGATTACCCCACACGAAATTGGGAGAGCAGACTGGAAGATGTCTCCAAAAGAGTGGAACAGTGGAAAGGTTGGTCTTTGACCTTTAGGGAAAGGGTCTTCTTGATCAAGTCTTTCTTGCTCCCGTTGTTAATCTACTTGGGCAGTGTGAGCCTTTTGCCGGAACCCCTCTGGACGCGGGTCTACGGTCTGTTCTTCCTAATGTTGTGGGGGAACAGACTTAACCTAGTTAAGAGGGAGGTGACTTACCGCACGAGGAGACTAGGCGGGTTGGGTATGGTCAACCCGTTGGTGTTTTTAGTAAACACCTTTTTAAAGACCAATGTTGCGAACCTCTGGAAAGAGAGGGCTCCTCCGTGGGTAGTCTCTTGCAGGAAATGGTTTCAGCCTTTCTTCCAGGAATGGGAGATAGGCGGTCGAATGAAGGATCTTCGCACGCCACACGGGCATCTCCCGACTTATGCTGCACTGGTTCTGAAGGTCATCAGGCGGTGGGGGCTGGGAATGTGGGAGGTGACAACTCTCCCGAGGAGAATCCTCGACGAGAGGGTCTTACTGAGCCATTTCCAGAAACCACTGGCCCTCAAGGAATGCCCAGGTGGGGATCAGGGGATTGGGTTGTCTCTTTTAAATTCACCTAGGATCCCCCTAAAGTTTTGGGATTTGACCTGGCGCGGCTTCCATGGTAGGCTATATGTGAAGGACAATGGGAAGTACAGGAACTCTGACGAGAAGGGGTGTCCCCGAGAGGAGTGTGGGGGAGCGTTGGAGAACATGGATCACTTCCTGCTTCATTGTCCTTTTAATATAGAGGTATATCAAAGGGTGGGCGCTTCCATCCGCTGGCCGAGGCTGGCTGCCCTTTCCTATGCTGAGTGGACCTATGGAACGTTCAAAGACCTGGGCGGTAGGGACCGCTGCACTTTATTCTTAGTCAGTGTAGTGGTCAGGTATCACACGTGGCACGCTCAGTGTTTAGTTTCGACGAGACAGAAAATCCTCCCTGTGGATGAGGTTTGTAGGAACACGCTCGGTGACCTGGTGAAGGTGCGCTCCTTGGAGTAAGAAAGGTTGGGGGCATCTAAGGCATCGACCCTTTGGAGGGGGATTTCCTTTAAGGTGCCTTAGCCGAGTAGTCTCTTTCCTGGTGAGGGGCTGACGCTATCACCTTAGATTTTTGTTTTGTTTTTGTGATGGATAGGATGTAGATGGCTTACAGACATCGAACCTGAGCCCTGAGGGTTTGCTGGGTGGTCTATGGTGTTGGGGATTTGTAAAGTATGGGAGGTTGGGGGGTTATGGTGTAGGGTATATTGTATTATAGTTGTATATATGTGGGTAAAGAGGGGTATGGGGGGGCGGGGGCTTTGTTGTATTGTATTATAGTTGTATATATGTGAGTATAGAGGGGTATGGGGGGGGGCTGTATTGTATTATGGTTGTATAAATGTGGGTATAGAGGGGTATGGGAGGAGGGGGCTGTATTGTATTATAGTTGTATATATGTGGGTATAGAGGGGTATGGGAGGTGGGGGGGGCGGGGGCTTTGTTGTATTGTATTATAGTTGTATATATAAGGGTATGGGGGGGGCGGGGGCTTTGTTGTATTGTATTATAGTTGTATATATGTGGGTATAGAGGGGTATGGGAGGTTGGGGGGAGGGGGTTCTGTTGTATTGTATTATAGTTGTATATATGTGGGTATAGAGGGGTATGGGAGGTTGGGGGGAGGGGGTTCTGTTGTATTGTATTATAGTTGTATATATGTGGGTATAGAGGGGTATGGGGGGGCTGTATTGTATTATAGTTGTATATATGTGGGTATAGAGGGGTATGGGGGGGAGGGGGCTTTGCTGTATTGTATTATAGTTGTATATATGTGGGTATAGAGGGGTATGGGGGGGGCTCTGTTGTATTGTATTATAGTTGTATATATGTGGGTATAGAGGGGTATGGGGGGGCTGTATTGTATTATAGTTGTATATATGTGGGTATAGAGGGGTATGGGGGGGAGGGGGCTTTGCTGTATTGTATTATAGTTGTATATATGTGGGTATAGAGGGGTATGGGGGGGGCTCTGTTGTATTGTATTATAGTTGTATATATGTGGGTATAGAGGGGTATGGGGGGGAGGGGGCTTTGCTGTATTGTATTATAGTTGTATATATGTGGGTATAGAGGGGTATGGGGGGGGCTCTGTTGTATTGTATTATAGTTGTATATATGTGGGTATAGAGGGGGATGGGGGGGAGGGGGCTTTGCTGTATTGTATTATAGTTGTATATATGTGGGTATAGAGGGGTATGGGGGGGGCTCTGTTGTATTGTATTATAGTTGTATATATGTGGGTATAGAGGGGTATGGGAGGTTGGGGGGAGGGGGTTCTGTTGTATTGTATTATAGTTGTATATATGTGGGTATAGAGGGGTATGGGGGGGGGGCTTTGTTGTATTGTATTATAGTTGTATATATGTGGGTATAGAGGGGTATGGGGGGGGAGGGGGCTGTATTGTATTATAGTTGTATATATGTGGGTATAGAGGGGTATGGGAGGTTGGGGGGGAGGGGGTTCTGTTGTATTATAGTTGTATATATGTGGGTATAGAGGGGTATGGGGGGAGGGGGTTCTGTTGTATTATAGTTGTATATATGTGGGTATAGAGGGGTATGGGAGGGGGCTTTGCTGTATTGTATTATAGTTGTATATATGTGAGTATAGAGGGGTATGGGAGGTTGGGGGGCTGTATTGTATTATAGTTGTATATATGTGGGTATAGAGGGGTATGGGAGGTTGGGGGGAGGGGGTTCTGTTGTATTGTATCATAGTTGTATATATGTGGGTATAGAGGGGTATGGGAGGTGGGGGGGGGCTTTGTTGTATTGTATTATAGTTGTATATATGTGGGTATAGAGGGGTATGGGGGGGGAGGGGGCTGTATTGTATTATAGTTGTATATATGTGGGTATAGAGGGGTATGGGGGGGCGGGGGGAGGGGGTTCTGTTGTATTATAGTTGTATATATGTGGGTATAGAGGGGTATGGGAGGTGGGGAGGGGGTTCTGTTGTATTGTATTATAGTTGTATATATGTGGGTATAGAGGGGTATGGGAGGTTGGGGGGAGGGGGTTCTGTTGTATTGTATTATAGTTGTATATATGTAGGTATAGAGGGGTATGGGAGGTTGGGGAGGGGGTTCTGTTGTATTGTATTATAGTTGTATATATGTGGGTATAGAGGGGTATGGGAGGTTGGGGGGAGGGGGTTCTGTTGTATTGTATTATAGTTGTATATATGTGGGTATAGAGGGGTATGGGGGGGGCGGGGGCTTTGTTGTATTGTATTATAGTTGTATATATGTGGGTATAGAGGGGTATGGGAGGTGGGGGGGCTTTGTTGTATTGTATTATAGTTGTATATATGGGGGTATAGAGAGGTCCGGGAGGTGGTTGGGGGGGGGGGAGGGTTGTATTATATTATATTACTAGAAAATGTACCCGGCTCTGCCCGGGTATAAAGTGTCAGTGTGTTAATTAGATTTGTTCTAAGGTGCCCAGGAGGCCAAGCTAAAGGTATTGTTTCAGTGGAATTAGTGTATACCTGTAGTGCATAGTTGGAGGGGTTCTGTATACCCACAATGTATAGTTTTTAGGGGTCTCACATATCTGTAGTGCTTAGTTGGGGCTGTATACCTATAGTGTATAGTTGGGGGGGCCTTTATACCTGTAGTGTGTATTTTGGGGGGGGCTGTATACCTGTAGTGTATAGTTGAGGGAGTTCCTGTATACCTGCAGTGTACAGTTGGTGAAGGTCCTGTATACCTGTACTGTATAGTTCGGGGGTCCTGTATACCTGTAGTATATAGTTGGTGCTGTATACCTGTAATGTATAGTTGGTGGAGGTCTTGTATACCTGTAGTTTATAGTTTGAGGGTCCTGGATACCTGTAGTGTATAATTGGTGGAGGTCTTGTATACCTGTAGTATATAGTTCGGGGGTCCTGTATACCTGTAGTAAATAGTTTGAGGGTCCTGTATAACTATAGTATAGAGTTGGTGGAGGTCCTGTATACCTGTAGTGTATAGTTTGGGGTCCTATATACCTGTAGTATATAGCTGGTGGAGTTCCTGTATACCTGTAGTATATTTGGGGTCCTGAATACTTGTAGTATAGAGTTGGTGAAGGTGCTGTATACCTGTATTATAGAGTTGGTGTAGGTCCTGTATACCTGTAGTGTATAGTTTTGAGGTCCTGTATACCTGTAGTGTGTAGATTGGGGTCCTATATACCTGTAGTATATAGTTGGTGGAGTTCCTGTATACCTGTAGTGTATAGTTTTGGGGTCCTGTATACCTGTAGTGTATAGTTTTGGGGTCCTGTATACCTGTAGTGTATAGTTTGGGGTCCTGTATACCTTTAGTATATAGTTGGTGGAGGTTCTGTATACCTGAAGTATATAGTTGGTGGAGGTCCTGTATACCTGTAGTATATAGTTTTGGGGTCCTGTATACCTGTAGTATATAGTTTTGTGGAGGTCCCGTGCACCTGTAGTGTATAATTTTGGGGTCCTGTATACCTGTAGTGTCCTGTATACCTGCAGGGTTGTATTTACCCGTATAGCAGTGTTATTCAGTCACAGTGTGTCTGTATTGGTCATGTCTGGTATGGAGGTGTTATCCAGTCACGGTATGGTGGTATTGGTCAGGTCTGGTATAGCGGTGTTATTCAGTCACAGTGTGGCAGTATTGGTCAGGTCTGATATGATGGTGTTATCCAGTCACAGTATGGCGGAATTGGTCAGGTCTGGTGTGGCGGTGTTACCCAGTCACAGTTTGCCGGTATTGGTCAGGTCTGGTATGGCAGTGTTATCCAGTCACAGTATGGCGGTATTGGTCAGGTCTGGTATGGCAGTGTTATCCAGTCACAGTATGGCGGTATTGGTCAGGTCTGGTATGACAGTGTTATCCAGCACAGTATAGCGGTATTGATCAGGTCTGGTGTGGCAGTGTTATCCAGTCACAGTTTGGTATACCTGTAGTGCCCTGTATATACATGTAATGTATAGATGGAGTAGGGGGTCCTGTATACCTGTAGTGCCGTGTATATACATGTAATGTATAGTTGGAGTAGGGGGTCCTGTATACATGTACTGTATAGATGGAGTAGGGGGTCCTGTATACCTGTACTGTATAGGTGGAGTAGGGGGTCTACCAGTTATTACTGTGGATGTTGTGAGGCAGCTTCCCTAGCAACCATTGCTCCCTGTGAAAATGAAAGCAGTAATCCTATTGGTTGCTAAGGCTCCAACTGCCGCGTCTGCTGCAGCTAATTATATCACCTGTGTGTGCAGTGAGGAGATTTTCCCATTCATCTCTATGGGGCGCCTCTCTTTCCCCTCCCCCTCCCATCCTGTACATCTGGCGGGGACGGGACCTTCGCAATAACCTTCCCGGGCACCCAATGTATCTGTGGGCCAAATTTGGGGTCAGACGGTTCAGGCGTTTGGAAGTCTATATGGGACAGACGGACAGACAGAAGGACAGACAGACAGAAGGACAGACAGACAGAAGGACAGACAGACAGAAGGACAGACAGACAGACTTTCATTTTTATGATATAGATTATGATTATGAGAAAGAGGAAAAAATAAAATAAAATAAAAAAATTGAGTTTGGTTATTTTTCGGTCTGTCTTTGTTTTATGTAGTCGGTTATGGATATTGATGGACTGTTCTGAAGAATATTGTTGCTTATTTGGTTATTTATTTTCTTGGTTATTTTTATATACATGTGTGAGTATATAGGTGTATATAATGTATATAATATGTGTGTGTGTGTGTATATATATATATATGTGACTGTATGGTGTCCTGGACCAGACAGGGTTATATATATATAGGATCTGTATATGCCGGAATCGGCCGTTCTATTTTATTATGAATTGTTTATATTTCTGTTATTTCATTTGTTTATGATTTATTGTTATGGCTGATATGCCGGGTTATGTTTTGTATTTTTTTTTTTTTATATATAAAATAAAAGAGTTACAATCTATTACTCTCTGGTATCAGCCATGTCAGGCTAGGGGGGGGGGGGGAGGTGACTGTAGGACAGGTATATACAATCTATTACTCTCTGGTATCAGCCATGTCAGGCTAGGGGGGGGGGGAGGTGACTGTAGGACAGGTATATACAATCTATTACTCTCTGGTATCAGCCATGTCAGGCTGGGGGGGGGGAGGTGACTGTAGGACAGGTATATACAATCTATTACTCTCTGGTATCAGCCATGTCAGGCTGGGGGGGAGGTGACTGTAGGACAAGTATATACAATCTATTACTCTCTGGTATCAGCCATGTCAGGCTGGGGGGGGGGGAGGTGACTGTAGGACAGGTGTATATACAATCTATTACTCTCTGGTATCAGCCATGTCAGGCTGGGGGGGGGGGGAGGTGACTGTAGGACAGGTATATACAATCTATTACTCTCTGGTATCAGCCATGTCAGGCTGGGGGGGAGGTGACTGTAGGACAGGTATATACAATCTATTACTCTCTGGTATCAGCCATGTTAGGCTATCTTGGATGGTGCGCTGTGATACTATTGATTGGACGGCCATTAGACATTTATTAGGGTGTATAGATGGTGAAGTACAGCAGGGGCGGGGGCGTGGCCTGAGTGCAATGTGAGCGGCAGCACAGATACCGAGCTCCCACACATACCATCCTGATACCCGTATCCCCCGTGACAGTACCCTGATATTAAGTGGACCTGCCAGGAGCTCCAGGGACAGAGACCCCGTGGGCCGAGTCTGGAGCACAATGAAGCGCGGACAGAGGAGAGGGACCGAGGGGAAGGCTGGCGGGTCCGCCGCGCTGCGCTCTCAAAATGGCGCCGCTACTAGGCAGCGCAACAAGACAACAGCCTCCCGCCTGAAGCAGTTTGTCAGGCACACTACCTGGTCTGATGCTGATCCCCAGGAGGAGGAATCGGACTCCTCGATGCCCGACACAAGTACCGGGAGTAGAATGGTGGAGGAGGGAGCCCCGGACCGGCGGTCCAACAAGGTACAGCAGGACCTCCCTCCAGTAAGGGACAATAACATGGCGACACAGCTTCCCCCCCCTGCTGACAATCCCACAATTAAGGATGTATATGCAGCCCTCTCCCAAGTCAGCGCCTCCCTGCATACACATATAGGGAGTCTGAAAGAGGACATTAACCTGGTCAGACAAGACATGAGGAAGGTGAAGGAGCGCATCAGTGAGGTGGAGGGTCGGGTGAGCGAGCTAGAGGACCAATCGCAACCTATGAAACGAGATATGAAACGTATTATACATAATGTGGCCCTGCTGATCGATAAGTCTGATGACATGGAAAATAGGCTGCGACGCAATAACCTACGCTTGTTGGGAGTCCCTGAAAAGGCGGAAGGAAAAGATGCAGTGGCCTACTTTGAAACTTGGTTCAAGGACAAGATGGGAGCTGATAACCTCTCCCACCTCTTTGCCATCGAAAGGGCGCATCGGGTCCCATTTCGCCTGCCACCGCCAGGGGCCCCGCCGAGACCTGTGATTATGCGCATCCTTCACTTCCGGGACAGGGACACCATCTTACGACTGGCCAGGAACCATGATGATCTGACCATTGAAGGTGTGAAGATATCTGTTTACCCCGATTTCTCAGCAGATGTCCAGAAGAGAAGAGCGCAGTTCATAGATATACGCAAGCGCCTACGGGCTCTGCAAGTCCCATACTCCACCATCTATCCAGCGAAGTTACGAGTGGTTGCTCTAGGAACTACCCACTTTTTTGACACACCCAAGGCAGCATTGCAATGGTTGGATAATAATGAACGTACCCTTCGCCAGAACACCTGAACTGTGCCATCCGTGTCTGGTGATCTCTACATGCTAATTCCTGCACCTCTTTTTTCCTTTTTTTGGGGGGCGGGAGAGTTCTCTAAGTTGCAACGGTTCTGTTCTGTTCAAGCAATCTACCTAACCTTTCTGAGGTTATGCCACGGTGTCACGGGGACACCTTCAACCCGATCCGCCTGAGGAAGTGTGGGAGGAGGTGCCACTATGGTTATCTAAGTCTACACGCTGTTAAGCTGACGGAGAGCTCAGACTTTTTTCTGCCTCACTGGTTCTCTTGGAAGGGAACTATGTCTGTTTCCCAGGTTTCTTTTTCCTGTTCTGTTTTTCTTTTCCCCTTTTTTTTCGTATACTGTTATTGTGCACACGCCATGTGGGTGAGAAGTATAGCTGGGCTAAGATGGAACATTATCCTTCTACACTGTATAACTCTGTATATGCAATGGCCAGGTCTACTACTACTGTTAATGTCTTAGCATGGAATGTCAGGGGGTTGAAAGATGCCACTAAAAGATGTGCCATTTTCTCCTACATACACTCCTTCCATCCGACAGTTGTGTGTCTTTCTGAAACCCATTTGACCAGGGATGACATACAACGGCTACGTAAGCCATGGGTGCAGGAGGCGTATCACTCTACCTTCTCTACGCATGCTAGAGGAGTCAGTATTCTTATACATAGACAGATACCTTTTGTGTGCCACTCCTCCAAAATAGATAGTGAGGGACGCTATGTGTGCCTGTACTGCGAAATCTATGGAGTCACTATGATACTGGTGGCGCTGTACATACCACCGCCTTATAATGTGGAGGTGCTGAAATGTGTGCTGGCATACGTTGCGTCCTTACCGACGGTGCCTGTCCTCATAATAGGAGATTTTAACAATGTCCTGTGCCCACAACTTGACCGTTTTTCTCCTGGTGCCGTGCAAACAGGGGGGGGAGCCACGTCGTTGTCTCGTCTGCTGGAGGAGTGTGGTTTGAGCGACCTGTGGAGATTGCGCAATCCTAGTACTAAACAATATTCCTGCTATTTCGGCTCTCACCGCACCCTCTCCAGGATAGATATGGCAATAGGCACCCCTTCATTACTCTCCTATGTTTCAGACATCCAATATTTGCCTAGAGGGGTTTCTGATCACTCACCACTTAAGGTCTGCCTTGTGCTGGGTTCGGGACGGGGAGGGAGTCCAATGCCATGGAGGCTTCATCCTTTCTGGATGCAATTGGTAGATGTGGATTCCTCTGTCGAAATAGCCCTAACAGAATTTTTCCGTATTAATGCAGGGTCTGCCTCCACTCTCTGTGTTTGGGAGACCATGAAGGCGTTCGCCAGGGGAATCTACATACAAAAGATTAGCGCCCACAAAACCAAGTCTAAACAACTGACTGTAGCATTGAGGGACCAGGTGCAACGCTCGGAATGTGCTATGGTATCAAATCCTACTACACTGGCCAAAACTAGGTGGGAAGAAGCACAACAGTCCTATAACGACCATCTGCTAAAAGTCGCTGAAGATAAGCGCTTCTTCCAGAAGCAACGTTTCTTTCAGGAAGGGGAGAGTGCCGGACACTTATTGGCCACTATAGTTGAGTCCCAAGAGGGCCCTAACCATATCATAGAACTGACAGATGCTGGGGGACGGTTAGTTAATACTGACAAAGACATTTTAGATGTACTGTTTAACTATTATGCTGATACCTATACTTCTACCCTAACAGCGTCAGAGAACGAGTTGGACCAATACTTACAATCTGTCAGTCTTCCCAGACTGACTTCTGAGCAGAGGGAGCTGTTGCACGAGCCTCTAACCATTGAGGAGCTAGAAGAGGCGCTTAAGTCCTTCTCTAATGAGAAGGCCCCTGGGTGTGACGGCCTCCCAGCCGAGTTCTACAAAAAGCACCAAGCTGTTTTGCTGCCCCACCTGCTGGAGGTTTACCAGGATTCCCTGAGGGATGGCTTACTGCCTCCCACCATGAGAGAAGCCACTATAGTTGTGATTCCAAAGCCTGGCAAGGACCCAAGGGAGCCGGGATCCTACAGGCCCATATCCCTCCTGACTAATGATGTCAAATTGCTGGCCCGGGCACTAGCTAATAGGTTAACGCAAGTAATTACATCTCTGATACACCGAGACCAGTCCGGCTTTATGCCAGACAGATCAACGGCCCTAAACTTGCGCCCTTTACACATGAATATTCAGCTAGGGGCGGGAGAGGCGGAGTGCCCGGCGGTGGTCTCACTCGACGCTGCGAAGGCTTTCGACAGCGTCGAGTGGGCCTTCCTATGGGCTGTCATGAAAAAAATGGGCTTTGGGTCCACTTACCTGAAATGGGTCCAGCTTTTGTACTCGCAACCTAGAGCAAGGATATGGGCTAATGGGGCCTTGTCTGGGGGGTTTGCGTTGGGGAGGGGCACGAGGCAGGGCTGCCCCCTGTCGCCCCTCCTCTTCGTGATCACTATAGAACCGCTTGCCTGCATACTCCACGAATCTGTATCCTTTCAGGGATTTGTCAGGGGCAATATGGAGGAGCGTGTGTCGTTGTACGCTGATGACATGCTCCTGTATGTTGGCAACGTGCTCACCTCCCTCCCTAATATTATGTCCATAATTGAGGAATTTGGGCCACGATCAGGACTATCCTTAAACTGGACTAAATCAGTTATCCTACCCTTAAAACCGCTTCCGACAGACGGACTGATGACCTCTACTAAATTACAAATTGTTACTGAGTTCAAATATTTAGGACTCATAATTACCCCTTCCATAGTGGACTTTATCGCTAAAAATCTGACACCCTTACTTTCTAAGTTCACATTAAAAGTGGATACGGGGTGTCGGCTTCCGCTATCCACTATAGGACGGGGTAACCTGTTAAAAATGATCTTGATGCCACAGTTACTTTATGTCCTTCACAATTCACCGGTCTGGATTCCCCTGCGTCTCTTCCATAGGATCCAAGGTATATTCCGAGACTTGGTATGGCACAGAGGGAGGCCGAGAATTAAACTTGAGACGCTCCAAAGACCAAAAAACGCAGGAGGCCTGGCCCTCCCAAACCCCTATATATATTTTATAGCCTCCCAACTGCAGCACTTTAAGGGATGGGGTACAATAGGCTTTGATGGACAGACAGGATCACTAGTCAGATGGTTGAGTGGGCACAGGATACCTATAATGGCCCTGGAGACGGGGGAAACCAAGTGGGAGGGAAGGACACTCCCGACACTGACACTAATGGCTAAGGTATGGACGAAAGGAAAGTCCTTGCTTGACCTTGACGGACTTACCAACTTTACACCTCTGTGGCGTAACCCCTTGCTAGCAGAATTCTTTAAACTAGAAGGGTTTTCCACGTGGGAAGATAAGGGGGTGCTGTTTCTGTCTCAGATTCTGCAAAATGGCGAGATTGCCACTTTTGAACACATACGCACTACTTTTGACATCCCACATACCAGATTTTATCAATACCTCCAATTACGGCATGCCTGTCAGGCCCAGGCCCAGCAGACGCAGCTCATAACTACATCCCACACAGCGCTGGATTACATATCCAAGGGTGACTCTGCTAGGGGTCTGATCTCAACACTGTATGCCCAACTGTTACAGGAACACCTCACTAGATTTCCATTGACAATAAGGGAAAAATGGGAAAATGATGTGGGCAGTCTGTCTGATGAACACTGGAACGATGTCTTGGAACTCCCTACTATAGTGTCCTTAAAGGGAACCTGTCACCCCCCGTGCCGGGGTGACAGGCTCCCGACCCCCCGTTAGAGCCCCCTATACTCACCTCATCCCGCCGGGTCCCGCTTCTGGAGGTGGTCGGGTGATGAAGATCTCAGCCGCTGCAGCCCGGCGCGCACGCTGAGAGATGAGTCCAACGCTCATAGAGAATGACGGAGCGCTGGACTCTCCCATCATTCTCTATGGGTGTTGGACTCATCTCTCAGCGCGCGCGCGGGGTTCGGCAGCGGCTAAGATCTACATCACCCGACCACCTCCAGAAGCGGGACCCGGCGGGATGAGGTGAGTATAGGGTGCTCTAACTGGGGGTCGGGAGCCTGTCACCCCGGCACGGGGGGTGACAGGTTCCCTTTAAGTGAGTCACAGAGGCTCTCACAGCTGTTCTTATTACATAGGGCTTATAAAACTCCGGTCTTTTTATATAAAATTGGAGCCTGGCCTTCTGCTGACTGCCCGAGGTGCAAGTCGGAAAACGCTTCTCTCCTCCATATGATGTGGGAATGCAGCCAGTTAGAAGAATTCTGGAAGGGAGTAGTAGGTATAATTGAGAGAATATACGGCTTCACCACTCCCATGGCTCCAAAAACCTGCATACTCGGGATCATTGATTTCCCAAACATTGAGGACACAGATAAGATTGCGATACAGAGAATGTTCTATCAGGCCTAAAAAGTCATAGCTTCCAGGTGGATTCAGACAGACTCTCCCACGGTGCAAGAATTCATTAATAAAATGAATAATGTTATTAGATTGGAAAGAGGGGTCTAGATCAGGAGGAAGTGTTCGCACAAGTTTGAAAAAATTTGGGGACGCTGGATAGACACGGCAGGCCTGCCATCGAGGGCACTTTGGGAGTGTTGTAGAAACCCTATCCAGGTTATGCTTTACCAAGTGGCGAATGGGTAGACCAGTGTGGCCTCCTATTGCTAGAGGTATTAGCTCCACCGGCCAGATTCCAAGACCTCACCGTAGGAATCTCTCTGATACCAAATATTCTTTATGCCTTGCGATGATCTCTAGTACAAGCCACGTGTGCGCACTGTTAGATGTTTACTCTTGGTTTTTGTTTTTGTTCTGCTAATATGTATATATATATATATTTTTTTTTTTTCTTTTTTGTTTGTTTTATTGAGATACTCGCTAGAATATGTAGTATTGAAGAGAGCTATAGCATAACTGTCTGATTTAGTGATGAAGGAATCAGGAGACATGCTCGCACTATATGACTGTACTTTCTGGAGTTTCACAGTATTACCTTTCTAAATGTCTGTCTATAATTTGTATGTTTGGAAAATCTGAATAAAAATTATCTAATAAAAAAAAAAAAGTACAGCAGGGGCGTCACCAAAGGAGGAGGTGGGGCCCAGCATAGCCAATCCCTGAGCAGGAGTGCTTGTACCGCCCCTGCAGTCTCGTGCTGTGTAGGGAGGGGGTCTCCCTGGTGTTTCTTTGTTGTCCTCTCACCCCAGAGACCCCAGTGTGCTCTGCAACCACTCTTTAAGGTATGTGCAAGGATTTCAGCCTGCGAGAGCTGGGAGGCTGGGGGTAGTAGTTGTGGGGTGTAGCAGTGGGGCTGGGAGGCTGGGGGTAATAGTTATAGGCTGTAGCAGTGGGGCTGGGAGGCTGGGGGTAGTAGTTGTGGGGTTTGGAGCAGTGAGATGGTCAGGCAGGGTGGGAGAGGGGCGGGGAGTTGTCAGGTCCTTACAGTCTCTCCTCCGGCCCGGCTGCTGCAGGGGGTGCAGAGGGGGATCCTCACTGCTGGACGCTCTCCCTGCTGTCATGGGTGAGGAGGTCGGCGGCGGCGGCGCAGGGGGGGGGGGGGGGGAGCTGGTGTTTGGTTACATTGTTTGTGAGCCTGCAGCACACTTTACTTTCTAAAAGGCTTCACAAACATGGGGGCGGAGTATGAGGAGGCTGTGTGCTGCCCATATGTCTGTACATGCGGAGCCCACAGCTTATGAGATACAGTGCAAGTCAACCAGACGGACTCCATCCATTGGGTTCAATGCACTGTATCAGCCGTATAGTGAATGTGTAAGTGTCGTGAGAGGACACTACACACAGAGGCTAGCAAACATGGCAGCCCCCTATGCAGGCAACACAGTGTTTTAAAACTCTGATGCCAAATGTAAAAATAAAAATAAAAAATGTTAAACCACTTATTTTTTATAGTTACAGTTTTTAATAAAAAAAAAAAAAAAAAAAAGTGACAGTGTCCCTTTAAGGTATGTGCAAGGATTTTAGCTTGCGAGAGCCTGACTACGACTACAGTCAGGAAAGCCTTGAGATTTTTACCATTATCCACAATCTGTAGTGCAGAGTGAACACTGCCTGTCCTGCAGCATCACTGTTAGTCAGTGACTAAGGCTCTGTGTAGGTTGCAGCTGGATAGCTTCTGCCTCCTCAGTCTTAGACTTCTCCTCTGTCTGGTCAGTGTCCATCTCTGACATCTTCACTGAAGACCACAGACCCTTCCCGTTCCTTATGGGTCTCTTGCTGGTCCTCATAATCTTCCATCTTGTCAGAAGTCTCAACCCAAGAGCCAGAAGCAGCAAAAGGAAGATCACTAAGACCAAGAGCAGGAAGAAGAAGAGCCATGGAGGCGAACAGATGGGAGAGCTGATACCTGCGAGGAAACAGAGACGACCCGGGATCAGACCTGATGTAACAGCAGAACCGTGAGTGCAGCTCTGGAGGATGAGACAGGATGTAAGAGCAGAATAGTGAGTGCAGCTCTGGAGGATGAGACAGGATGTAAGAGCAGAATAGTGAGTGCAGCTCTGGAGGATGGGACAGGATGTAACAGCAGAATAGTGAGTGCAGCTCTGGAGGATGAGACAGGATGTAACAGCAGAATAGTGAGTGCAGCTCTGGAGGATGAGACAGGATGTAACAGCAGAATAGTGAGTGCAGCTCTGGAGGATGAGACAGGATGTAAGAGCAGAATAGTGAGTGCAGCTCTGGAGGATGAGACAGGATGTAAGAGCAGAATAGTGAGTGCAGCTCTGGAGGATGAGACAGGATGTAAGAGCAGAATAGTGAGTGCAGCTCTGGAGGATGAGACAGGATGTAAGAGCAGAATAGTGAGTGCAGCTCTGGAGGATGAGACAGGATGTAAGAGCAGAATAGTGAGTGCAGCTCTGGAGGATGAGACAGGATGTAACAGCAGAATAGTGAGTGCAGCTCTGGAGGATGAGACAGGATGTAAGAGCAGAATAGTGAGTGCAGCTCTGGAGGATGAGACAGGATGTAAGAGCAGAATAGTGAGTGCAGCTCTGGAGGATGAGACAGAATGTAACAGCAGAACAGTGAGTGCAGCAGAACAGTGAGTGCAGCTCTGGAGGATGAGACAGGATGTAAGAGCAGAATAGTGAGTGCAGCTCTGGAGGATGAGACAGAATGTAACAGCAGAACAGTGAGTGCAGCAGAACAGTGAGTGCAGCTCTGGAGGATGAGACAGGATGTAAGAGCAGAATAGTGAGTGCAGCTCTGGAGGATGAGTCATGATGTAAGAGCAGAACAGTGAGTGCAGTTCTGGAGGATAGGGCATGATGTAAGAGCAGAATAGTGAGTGCAGCTCTGGAGGATGAGACATGATGTAACAGCAGAATAGTGAGTGCAGTTCTGGAGGATAGGGCATGATGTAAGAGCAGAATAGTGAGTGCAGCTCTGGAGGATGAGACGTGATGCAGTAATGTACCTGCTGCCTGGATGGTTACAGACAGGTTCCCTCCGGTTTCTTGTGCTATCTGGTACCAGCCCTGGCGGGGCCCCTGCACCCACTCCTGGACCTGGCAGTAGTAGATACCAGTGTCCGCCACATGTGTGCGGAGGATCCTCAGCTGGAAGGTCAGTTCTTCTGCCCGCTGATACTGGAGCCGGCCGCCCTCCTCACTGGGGTATGCTATCTGACCCAGGTGACTGGCATTGAAGAGCAGCCGATGCCCGGAGAGCAGGACCCTCCACCAGGTGATGGAGAAGATGGAGCCAGAGACAGAGGAGGACACCACATGGCAGGGCAGAGCCAGACTGGAATCTTCTGGAGCCACAAGGGTTAATGCCGTGCTGTTCACGCTCAGCCGATCGTCTGGGAAGAGAGAGGATGATGACGGTCAAGAATCCACAACCACCATGTTATATCCATTCAGAACTCCCAATCCTATGATACTGATCCAGAACCGCACACCTGTGCTATACTGATCCAGAACCGCACACCTGCGCTATACTGATCCAGAACCGCACACCTGCGCTATACTGATCCAGAACCGCACACCTGTGCTATACTGATCCAGAACCGCACACCTGTGCTATACTGATCCAGAACCGCACACCTGCGCTATACTGATCCAGAACCGCACACCTGCGCTATACTGATCCAGAACCGCACACCTGCGCTATACTGATCCAGAACCGCACACCTGCGCTATACTGATCCAGAACAACCCCCGCACTATACTGATCCAGAACCACACACCTGTGCTATACTGATCCAGAACCACCTCGCACTATACTGATCCAGAACCACACACCCGCGCTATACTGATCCAGAACCACCCCCGCGCTATACTGATCCAGAACCGCATCCCTTTGCTTTACTGATCCAGAAGCGCACACCTGTGCTATACTGATCCAGAACCGCACACCTGCGCAATACTGATCCAGAACCGCACACCTGCGCTATACTGATCTAGAACCGCACACCTGTGCTATACTGATCCAGAACAACCCCTGCACTATACTGATCCAGAACCACACACCTGTGCTATACTGATCTAGAACCGCACACCTGTGCTATACTGATCCAGAACAACCCCTGCACTATACTGATCCAGAACCACACACCTGCGCTATACTGATCCAGAACCGCACACCTGTGCTATACTGATCCAGAACCGCACACCTGCACTATACTGATCCAGAACCACCCCCACGTTATACTGATCCAGAACCACATCCCTGTGCTATATTGATCCAGAACGGCACCCCGCCCTATACTGATCCAGAACCGCATCCCCACGCTATGCTGATCCAGAACCACACACCCACGCTATACTGATCCAGAACCACCCCCACGCTATACTGATCCAGAACCACACTCCCCTGCGCTATACTGATCCAGAACCGCACTCCCCTGCGCTATACTGATCCAGAACCGCACTCCCCTGCGCTATACTGATCCATAACCGCACTCTCCTCGCTATACTGATCCAGAACCACACAGCCCTGCACTATACTCATCCAGAACCACACACTCCGCACCAAAATGATCCAGAACCACACACCCCTGCGCTATGCTGATCCAGAACAACACACCCCTACGCTATACTCATCCGGAACCGCACCCCCGCGCTATGCTGATCCAGAACAACCCCTGCACTATACTGATCCAGAAGCTCACCCCCGCTCTATACTAATCCAGAACGGCACCCCTGCGCTATACTGATCCAGAACCATACACCTGTGCTATACTGATCGAGAACCCCCGCACTATACTGATCCAGAACCACACAACCCTGCGCTATACTGATCCAGAACAACCCCCGCGCTATACTGATCCAGAACCTCACACCCCTGCGCTATACTGATCCAGAACAACCCCTGCACTATACTGATCCAGAACCGCACCCCTACACTATACTTATCCAGAACCACACACCCCTGCGCTATACTGATCGAGAACAACCCCACGCTATACTGATCCAGAACCACACCCCCACGTTATAGTGATCCAGAACCACACCCCGCTATACTGATCCAGAACCGCACTCCCCTGCGCTATACTGATCCAGAACCGCACTCCCCTGCTCTATACTGATCCAGAACCACACACCCCTGCGCTATGCTGATCCAGAACCACCCCCGCACGCTATACTGACCCAGAACAACACACCCCTACGCTATACTCATCCGGATCCGCACCCCCGCGCTATGCTGATCCAGAACCGCACCCCTGCACTATATTGATCCAGAACCACACCCGTGCACTATACTGATCCAGAACAACCCCCGCGCTATACTGATCCAGAACCTCACCCCCGCTCTATACTGATCTAGAACGGCACCCCTGCGCTATACTGATCCAGAACAACCCCGCGCTATACTGATCCAGAACCACACCCCTGCACTGTACTGATCCAGAACCACACACCCCTGCACTATACTGATCCAGAACAACCCCCGCACTATACTGATCCAGAACCGCACCCCTGCACTATACTGATCCAGAACCACACACCCCCTGCGCTATACTGATCCAGAACCACACCCCTGCACTGTACTGATCCAGAACCACATACCCCTTCACTATACTGATCCAGAACCGCACCCCTGCGCTATACTGATCCAGAACCACACACCCCTGCGCTATACTGATCCAGAACCACACCCCTGCGCTATACTGATCCAGAACCACACCCCTGCACTATACTGACCTAGAACCACACACCCCTGCACTATACTGACCTAGAACCACACACCCCTATGCTATACTCATCCAGAACCGCACCCTCACGCTATACTGATCTAGGACCGTACACCACTGCACTATACTGATCCAGAACTTCACAATCATGGGGTGTAGCCAACAGCATGTACCTGGCCCGGTGACCCTGATCTGCAGGTATCCTGAGGTATTGACAGCCTCCAGCCTCCAGCCGTCCTCCTGCAGCCTCCACTCCTCCAGCCGGCAGTGATAGCTCCCAGCATCCTCCGGGCCCACACTGCGCAGGATTAGGCTGTAATTGCCCCGCACTGCAGCCACCATCTGCAGCCGCCCCTCCAGCGCCCCCGCATACTCTGTCACCCCCTCCCAGGTGATCCTGTACAGGAGGCTGGGGTAGGAGACAGGGGAAGTCTGATGGTACCAGGACACAGAGTAGAGGGCTGCCGAGCTCCTGACCTCCTCCAGGGGGCAGCGCAGCACCACCTCACCCCCCGCGGCCACCGCACAGCTCACATTCACTTTAAGGACTTTCAGTGTTTTATCTGCAATAGAAAAACAAGAGAATATCAGGTGGGCGAGGACCTGGGTGAGGGGGCGAGGACCTGGGTGAGGGGGCGAGGACCTGGGTGAGGGGGCGAGGACCTGGGTGAGGGGGCGAGGACCTGGGTGAGGGGGCGAGGACCTGGGTGAGGGGGCGAGGACCTGGGTGAGGGGGCGAGGACCTGGGTGAGGGGGCGAGGACCTGGGTGAAAGGGGCGAGGATAAGAACCTGGGTGAGGGGGCGAGGATAAGGACCTGGGTGAGGGGGCGAGGACCTGGGTGAGGGGGCAAGGACTTGGGTGAGGGGGCGAGGACCTGGGTGAGGGGGCGAGGACCTGGGTGAGGGGGTGAGGATAAGGACCGGGGTGAGGGGGCGAGGACCTGGGTGAGGGGGTGAGGATAAGGACCTGGGTGAGGGGGCGAGGACCTGGGTGAGGGGGTGAGGATAAGGACCTGGGTGAGGGGGCGAGGACCTGGGTGAGGGGGTGAGGATAAGGACCTGGGTGAGGGGGCGAGGACCTGGGTGAGGGGGCGAGGACCTGGGTGAGCGGGCGAGGACCTGGGTGAAAGGGGCGAGGATAAGAACCTGGGTGAGGGGGCGAGGATAAGGACCTGGGTGAGGGGGCGAGGACCTGGGTGAGGGGGCAAGGACCTGGGTGAGGGGGCAAGGACCTGGGTGAGGGGGCAAGGACCTGGGTGAGGGGGCGAGGACCTGGGTGAGGGGGCGAGGACCTGGGTGAGGGGGCGAGGACCTGGGTGAGGGGGTGAGGATAAGGACCTGGGTGAGGGGGCGAGGACCTGGGTGAGGGGGTGAGGATAAGGACCTGGGTGAGGGGGCGAGGACCTGGGTGAGGGGGCGAGGACCTGGGTGAGGGGGCGAGGACCTGGGTGAGGGGGCGAGGACCTGGGTGAGGGGGCGAGGATAAGGACCTGGGTGAGGGGGCGAGGACCAGGGTGAGGGGGCGAGGATGAGGACCTGGGTGAGGGGATAAGGATAAGGACCTGGGTGAGGGGGTGAGGATAAGGACCTGGGTGAGGGGGTAAGGACCAGGGTGAGGGGGCGAGGACCTGGGTGAGGGGGCGAGGACCTGGGTGAGGGGGCGAGGACCTGGGTGAGGGGGCGAGGACCTGGGTGAGGGGGTGAGGATAAGGACCTGGGTGAGGGGGTAAGGACCAGGGTGAGGGGGCGAGGATGAGGACCTGGGTGAGGGGGTAAGGACCAGGGTGAGGGGGCGAGGATGAGGACCTGGGTGAGGGGGTAAGGATCTTAGTGAGGGGGCGAGGATGAGGACCTGGGTGAGGGGGTAAGGACCAGGGTGAGGGGGCGAGGACCTGGGTGAGGGGGCGAGGACCTGGGTGAGGGGGTGAGGATAAGGACCTGGGTGAGGGGGTAAGGACCAGGGTGAGGGGGCGAGGATGAGGACCTGGGTGAGGGGGTAAGGACCAGGGTGAGGGGGCGAGGATGAGGACCTGGGTGAGGGGGTAAGGACCAGGGTGAGGGGGCGAGGATGAGGACCTGGGTGAGGGGGTAAGGACCTTAGTGAGGGGGCGAGGATGAGGACCTGGGTGAGGATAAGGACCTGGGTGAGGGGGTAAGGACCAGGGTGAGGGGGCGAGGACCTGGGTGAGGGGGCGAGGACCTGGGTGAGGGGGCGAGGACCTGGGTGAGGGGGCGAGGACCTGGGTGAGGGGGCGAGGACCTGGGTGAGGGGGCGAGGACCTGGGTGAGGGGGCGAGGATGAGGACCTGGGTGAGGGGGTAAGGACCAGGGTGAGGGGGCGAGGATGAGGACATGGGTAAGGGGGTAAGGACCTTAGTGAGGGGGCGAGGATGAGGACCTGGGTGAGGATAAGGACCTGGGTGAGGGGGTGAGGACCAGGGTGAGGGGGCGAGGACCAGGGTGAGGGGGTGAGGACCTGGGTGAGAGGGCGAGGACCTGGGTGAGGGGGCGAGGACCTGGGTGAGGGGGCGAGGATAAGGACCTGGGTGAGGGGGCGAGGACCTGGGTGAGGGGGCGAGGACCTGGGTGAGGGGGCGAGGATAAGGACCTGGGTGAGGGGGTGAGGACCAGGGTGAGGGGGCGAGGACCTGGGTGAGGGGGTGAGGACCTGGGTGAGAGGGCGAGGACCTGGGTGAGGGGGCGAGGACCTGGGTGAGGGGGCGAGGACCTGGGTGAGGGGGCGAGGACCTGGGTGAGGGGGCGAGGACCTGGGTGAGGGGGCGAGGATAAGGACCTGGGTGAGGGGGTAAGGACCAGGGTGAGGGGGCGAGGTTGGGCAGATAGGATCACCAGGGGTAATATTACATCAGTCAGGATTAGGGACTTTTTCCCCAAGGCTGGCCATTGTGCTGAGTCTGTGCTTCAGATGGGTATGATATCCATCGCACCGCCTCTGCGTATCGCACCACCTGTGTATCGCACCACCTGTATGTACTGTACCACCTCTGCGTATCGCACCACCTGTATGTACTGTACCACCTCTGTATATCACACCACCTCTCCGTATCGCACCACCTCTGCGTATTATACCTGCGTATCGCACCACCTGTATGTACTGTACCACCTCTGCGTATCGCACCACCTGTGTATCGCACCACCTGTATGTACTGTACCTCCTCTGCGTATCGCACCACCTGTATGTACTGTACCACCTCTGCGTATCGCACCACCTGTATGTACTGTACCTCCTCTGCGTATCGCACCACCTGTATGTACTGTACCACCTCTGCGTATCGCACCACCTGTATGTACTGCACCACCTGTGTATCGCACCACCTGTATGTACTGTACCACCTCTGCGTATCGCACCACCTGTGTATCGCACCACCTGTATGTACTGTACCACCTCTGCGTATTGCACCACCTGTATGTACTGTACCACCTCTGCGTATTGCACCACCTGTATGTACTGTACCACCTCTGCGTATCGCACCACCTGTGTATCGCACCACCTGTATGTACTGTACCACCTGTGTATCGCACCACCTGTATGTACTGTACCACCTGTGTATCGCACCACCTGTATGTACTGTACCACCTCTGCGTATTGCACCACCTGTATGTACTGTACCACCTCTGCGTATCGCACCACCTGTGTATCGCACCACCTGTATGTACTGTACCACCTGTGTATCGCACCACCTGTATGTACTGTACCACCTGTGTATCGCACCACCTGTATGTACTGTACCACCTCTGCGTATCGCACCACCTGTGTATCGCACCACCTGTATGTACTGTACCTCCTCTGCGTATCGCACCACCTGTATGTACTGTACCTCCTCTGCGTATCGCACCACCTGTATGTACTGTACCACCTCTGTGTATTGCACCACCTGTATGTACTGTACCACCTGTGTATCGCACCACCTGTATGTACTGTACCACCTGTGTATCGCACCACCTGTATGTACTGTACCACCTCTGTGTATTGCACCACCTGTATGTACTGTACCACCTCTGCGTATTGCACCACCTGTATGTACTGTACCACCTGTGTATCGCACCACCTGTATGTACTGTACCACCTCTGCGTATCGCACCACCTGTATGTACTGTACCACCTCTGCGTATCGCACCACCTGTATGTACTGTACCACCTGTGTATCGCACCACCTGTATGTACTGTACCACCTGTGTATCGCACCACCTGTATGTACTGTACCACCTCTGTGTATTGCACCACCTGTATGTACTGTACCACCTCTGCGTATTGCACCACCTGTATGTACTGTACCACCTGTGTATCGCACCACCTGTATGTACTGTACCACCTCTGTGTATTGCACCACCTGTATGTACTGTACCACCTCTGCGTATTGCACCACCTGTATGTACTGTACCACCTCTGCGTATCGCACCACCTGTATGTACTGTACCACCTCTGTGTATTGCACCACCTGTATGTACTGTACCACCTGTGTATCGCACCACCTGTATGTACTGTACCACCTGTGTATCGCACCACCTGTATGTACTGTACCACCTCTGCGTATTGCACCACCTGTATATACTGTACCACCTCTGCGTATTGCACCACCTGTATGTGGTACCACCTCTGCGTATCGCACCACCTGTGTATCGCACCACCTGTATGTACTGTACCTCCTCTGCGTATTGCACCACCTGTATGTACTGTACCACCTCTGCGTATTGCACCACCTGTATGTACTGTACCACCTCTGCGTATCGCACCACCTGTGTATCGCACCACCTGTATGTACTGTACCTCCTCTGCGTATTGCACCACCTGTATGTACTGTACCTCCTCTGCGTATTGCACCACCTGTATGTACTGTACCTCCTCTGCGTATCGCACCACCTGTATGTACTGTACCACCTCTGCGTATTGCACCACCTGTATATACTGTACCACCTCTGCGTATTGCACCACCTGTATGTATCGCACCACCTCTGCATATTGTACCTCCTCTATGTATCGCGGCGCCTCTGCGTATGGCACCACCTGTACGTATCGCACCGCCTGTGTATCACGCCGCCTCAGTGTATCGCACCGCCTGTGTATCACGCCGCCTCAGTGTATCGCACCACCTGTGTATCGCACCACCTCAGCGTATCGCACCACCTGTGTATCACGCCGCCTCAGTGTATCGCACCACCTCAGCGTATCGCACCACCTGTGTATCGCACCACCTGTATGTACTGTACCACCTGTGTATCGCACCACCTGTATGTACTGTACCTCCTCTGCGTATCGCACCACCTGTATGTACTGTACCACCTCTGCGTATCGCACCACCTGTATGTACTGTACCACCTCTGTGTATTGCACCACCTGTATGTACTGTACCACCTCTGCGTATCGCACCACCTGTATGTACTGTACCACCTCTGCGTATTGCACCACCTGTATATACTGTACCACCTCTGCGTATTGCACCACCTGTATGTATCGCACCACCTCTGCATATTGTACCTCCTCTATGTATCGCGGCGCCTCTGCGTATGGCACCACCTGTACGTATCGCACCGCCTGTGTATCACGCCGCCTCAGTGTATCGCACCGCCTGTGTATCACGCCGCCTCAGTGTATCGCACCACCTGTGTATCGCACCACCTCAGCGTATCGCACCACCTGTGTATCACGCCGCCTCAGTGTATCGCACCACCTCAGCGTATCGCACCACCTGTGTATCACGCCGCCTCAGTGTATCGCACCACCTCAGCGTATCGCACCACCTGTGTATCACGCCGCCTCAGTGTATCGCAGAAGCTGTGTATCACGCCGCCTCAGTGTATCGCACCACCTCTATTCACTGACATGGAGCCTGTTTTGAAGGAGAAATAAGGGTTAACTGTGTCTGCATTCTGCCACCTGCTTGTGAAGACGCTCTGTCTAGGACAACTCCCACTTCCCCTGAACCAATGGGCTCTGAAGTTACCTCAGGCCTCTCTCCACCTATAGGGAAGCAGCCCCTAGAGTCCAGAGCCAGGCAATGCTACACACGTGAGGTGCGACTACCGCTGAGGAGTCTGCATGTCCACGCTGTGAGAGCTCAAGTCAGGCATTCAGAGAAGTTGCCATTGCTGAAGTGCCCCCCTACTCCATCATCCTGTTTCTGGCTACTGGTCAAGGACGGCTCCTGCCAGCTTCCACATCGGTGACTGTACTTTTACAAAGCACCACAGGTATCCCGACGGCTACTGCACCTCCTTACCTGAGGGGATGGTGGGGGCCATTGTACCTGGTAGGCACGGTACCTTCTTACCTAAAGGGGATGTAGGAGGCCATTGTACCTGGCGGGCACGGTACCTTCTTACCTAAAGGGGATGGTGGAGGCCATTGTACCTGGCGGACACGGTACCTTCTTACCTAAAGGGGATGGTGGAGGCCATTGTACCTGGCGGGCATGGTTGGCTGTAGGGGGCCATTGTACCTGGCGGCCACAGTACCTTCTTACCTAAAGGGGATGTAGGAGGCCATTGTACCTGGCGGGCACGGTTACCCCTTGCCTGAGGGGCTGTAGTAGGCCATTGTACCTGGTGGGCACTGTTGGCTGTAGTAGGCCATTGTACCTGGCGGGCACTGTTGGCTGTAGGAGGCCATTGTACCTGGCGGGCACAGTACCTTCTTACCTGAGGGGATGGTGGAGGCCATTGTACCTGGTGGGCACTGTTGGCTGTAGGAGGCCATTGTACCTGGTGGGCACTGTTGGCTGTAGGAGGCCATTGTACCTGGCGGGCACGGTACCTTCTTACCTAAAGGGGATGTAGGAGGCCATTGTACCTGGTTGGCACTGTTGGCTGTAGGAGGCCATTGTACCTGGCGGGCACAGTACCTTCTTACCTAAAGGGGATGTTAGAGGCCATTGTACCTGGCGGGCACAGTACCTCCTTACCTGAGGGGAGGGTGGAGGCCATTGTACCTGGCGGGCACGGTACCTCCTTACCTGAGGGGAGGGTGGAGGCCATTGTACCTGGTTGGCACTGTTGGCTGTAGGAGGCCATTGTACCTGGCGGGCACAGTACCTCCTTACCTGAGGGGATAGTGGAGGCCATTGTACCTGGCAGGCACGGTCCGCTGTAGGAGGCCATTGTACCTGGCGGGCACAGTACCTTCTTAAGGGGATGTAGGAGGCCATTGTACCTGGCGGGCGCGGTACCCCCTTACTTTGCCTTTGCTTACTGGTATTGTGCCGAGGGACTGGCGTAAGGCAAATGTAGTGCCTATCTTCAAAAAGGGCTCTTGAACTTCCCCAGGTAACTATAGACCCGTAAGCTTAACGTCCATTGTGGGGAAACTATTTGAGGGGCTTATAAGGGACTACATCCAGGAATATGTAGGGGTAATAGTATATAAGGGACTACATCCAGGAATATGTAGGGGTAATAGTATATAAGGGACTACATCCAGGAATATATAGGGGGTAATAGTATATAAGGGACTACATCCAGCAATATGTAGTGGCTAATAGTATTATAGGTGATAACCAGCATGGTTTTACTAAGGACAGAAGCTGTCAAACCAACCTAATATGTTTCTATGAAGAGGTAAGTAGAAGCCTGGATGGCGGTGTGGCTGTGGATATCGTGTACCTGGATGGGGGGGGGGGGGGGACGGCTGTGGATATAGTGTACCTGGATGTGGGGCGGCTGTGGATATCGTGTACCTGGATCGGGGGGGACGGCTGTGGATATCGCTTACCTGGATGGGCGGGGGGGGCTTTGGGGGGACGGCTGTGGATATAGTGTACCTGGATGGGGGGCGGCTGTGGATATCGTGTACCTGGATGGGGGGTGGCTGTGGATATCGTGTACCTGGATGGGGGACGGCTGTGGATATAGTGAACCTGGATGGGGGGCGGCTGTGGATATCGTGTACCTGGATGGGGGGGGGGCGGCTGTGGATATCGTGTACCTGGATGGGGGGCGGCTGTGGATATCGTGTACCTGGATGGGGGGGGGGGGGCGGCTGTGGATATAGTGAACCTGGATGGGGGGCGGCTGTGGATATCGTGTACCTGGATGGGGGGGGGGGGCTGTGGATATCGTGTACCTGGATGGGGGGGGGGGGGGGCGGCTGTGGATATAGTGAACCTGGATGGGGGGCGGCTGTGGATATCGTGTACCTGGATGGGGGGCGGCTGTGGATATCGTGTACCTGGATGGGGGGGGGCGCAGCTGTGGATATCGTGTACCTGGATGGGGGGGGGGGGACGGCTGTGGATATCGTGTACCTGGATGGGGGGGGGGGACGGCTGTGGATATCGTGTACCTGGATGGGGGGGGGGGCGCAGCTGTGGATATCGTGTACCTGGATGGGGGGTGGCTGTGGATATCGTGTACCTGGATGGGGGGGGGCGGCTGTGGATATAGTGTACCTGGATGGGGGGGGCGCAGCTGTGGATATCGTGTACCTGGATGGGGGGGGCGCAGCTGTGGATATCGTGTACCTGGATGGCGGCGCGGCTGTGGATATCGTGTACCTGGATGGGGGGGGCGCAGCTGTGGATATCGTGTACCTGGATGGGGGGGGGGGGACGGCTGTGGATATCGTGTACCTGGATGGGGGGGGGGGGACGGCTGTGGATATTGTGTACCTGGATGGGGGGGGGGGCGGCTGTGGATATCGTGTACCTGGATGGGGGGGGCGCAGCTGTGGATATCGTGTACCTGGATTTTGCAGAAGTGTGTGACACAGTTCCTCATGGACGTCTGATGGGTAAGTTAAAGTCTATCGGTTTGGAAAATTTAATGTGTAACTGTAAAACTGGCTTAATAATCGTACCCAGAGAGTGGTGGTCAATGATTCCTACTCCGAATGGTCCCCGGTAATAAGTGGTGTACCCCAAGGGTCAGTACTGGGCCCTCTTCTGTTTAGCTTGTTTATTAATGATATTGAGAATGGAATTAACAGCAATGTTTCTATCTTTGCAGATGACACCAAGCTTTGTAGTACGGTACAGTCTATGGAGGATGTGCAGATGTTACAGGCTTTGTAGTACAGTACAGTCTATGGAGGATGTGCAGATGTTACAGGATGTGTAGTACAGTACAGTCTATGGAGGATGTGCAGATGTTACAGGCTTTGTAGTACAGTACAGTCTATGGAGGATGTGCAGATGTTACAGGATGTGTAGTACAGTACAGTCTATGGAGGATGTGCAGATGTTACAGGCTTTGTAGTACAGTACAGTCTATGGAGGATGTGCAGATGTTACAGGCTTTGTAGTACAGTACAGTCTATGGAGGATGTGCAGATGTTACAGGCTTTGTAGTACAGTACAGTCTATGGAGGATGTGCAGATGTTACAGGCTTTGTAGTACAGTACAGTCTATGGAGGATGTGCAGATGTTACAGGCTGTGTAGTACAGTACAGTCTATGGAGGATGTGCAGATGTTACAGGCTTTGTAGTACAGTACAGTCTATGGAGGATGGGCAGATGTTACAGGCTTTGTAGTACAGTACAGTCTATGGAGGATGTGCAGATGTTACAGGCTTTGTAGTACAGTACAGTACAGTCTATAGATGATGTGCAGATGTTACAGGCTTTGTAGTACAGTCTATGGAGGATGTGCAGATGTTACAGGATGTGTAGTACAGTACAGTCCATGGAGGATGGGCAGATGTTACAGGCTTTGTAGTACAGTACAGTCTATGGAGGATGTGCAGATGTTACAGGCTTTGTAGTACAGTACAGTCTATGGAGGATGTGCAGATGTTACAGGCTTTGTAGTACAGTACAGTCTATGGAGGATGTGCAGATGTTACAGGCTTTGTAGTACAGTACAGTCTATGGAGGATGTGCAGATGTTACAGGCTTTGTAGTACAGTACAGTCCATGGAGGATGGGCAGATGTTACAGGCTTTGTAGTACAGTACAGTCTATGGAGGATGTGCAGATGTTACAGGCTTTGTAGTACAGTACAGTCTATGGAGGATGTGCAGATGTTACAGGATGTGTAGTACAGTACAGTCTATGGAGGATGTGCAGATGTTACAGGCTTTGTAGTACAGTCTATGGAGGATGTGCAGATGTTACAGGCTTTGTAGTACAGTACAGTCTATGGAGGATGTGCAGATGTTACAGGCTTTGTAGTACAGTACAGTCTATGGAGGATGTGCAGATGTTACAGGCTTTGTAGTACAGTACAGTCTATGGAAGATGTGCAGATGTTACAGGCTTTGTAGTACAGTCTATGGAGGATGTGCAGATGTTACAGGCTTTGTAGTACAGTCCAGTCTATGGGGGATGTGCAGATGACACCAAGCTTTGTAGTACAGTACAGTCTATGAAGGATGAGCAGATGTTACAGGCTTTTTAGTACAGTACAGTCTATGAAGGATGAGCAGATGTTACAGGCTTTGTAGTACAGTCTATGGAGAATGTGCAGATGTTACAGGCTTTGTAGTACAGTACAGTCTATGGAGGATGTGCAGATGTTACAGGCTGTGTAGTACAGTACAGTCTATGAAGGATGAGCAGATGTTACAGGCTTTGTAGTACAGTACAGTCTATGAAGGATGAGCAGATGTTACAGGCTTTGTAGTACAGTACAGTACAGTCTATAGATGATGTGCAGATGTTACAGGCTTTGTAGTACAGTCTATGGAGGATGTGCAGATGTTACAGGCTTTGTAGTACAGTACAGTCTATGGAGGATGTGCAGATGTTACAGGCTTTGTAGTACAGTACAGTCTATGGAGGATGTGCAGATGTTACAGGATGTGTAGTACAGTACAGTCTATGGAGGATGTGCAGATGTTACAGGCTTTGTAGTACAGTACAGTCTATGGAGGATGTGCAGATGTTACAGGCTTTGTAGTACAGTACAGTCTATGGAGGATGTGCAGATGTTACAGGCTTTGTAGTACAGTACAGTCTATGGAGGATGTGCAGATGTTACAGGCTTTGTAGTACAGTACAGTCTATGGAGGATGTGCAGATGTTACAGGCTTTGTAGTACAGTACAGTCTATGGAGGATGTGCAGATGTTACAGGCTGTGTAGTACAGTACAGTCTATGGAGGATGTGCAGATGACACCAAGCTTTGTAGTACAGTCCAGTCTATGGAAGATGTGCAGATGTTACAGGCTTTGTAGTACAGTCTATGGAGGATGTGCAGATGTTACAGGCTTTGTAGTACAGTACAGTCTATGGAGGATGTGCAGATGTTACAGGCTTTGTAGTACAGTACAGTCTATGGAGGATGTGCAGATGTTACAGGATGTGTAGTACAGTACAGTCTATGGAGGATGTGCAGATGTTACAGGCTTTGTAGTACAGTACAGTCTATGGAGGATGTGCAGATGTTACAGGCTTTGTAGTACAGTACAGTCTATGGAGGATGTGCAGATGTTACAGGCTTTGTAGTACAGTACAGTCTATGGAGGATGTGCAGATGTTACAGGATGTGTAGTACAGTACAGTCTATGGAGGATGTGCAGATGTTACAGGCTTTGTAGTACAGTACAGTCTATGGAGGATGTGCAGAGGTTACAGGCTTTGTAGTACAGTACAGTCTATGGAGGATGTGCAGATGTTACAGGCTTTGTAGTACAGTACAGTCCATGGAGGATGGGCAGATGTTACAGGCTTTGTAGTACAGTACAGTCTATGGAGGATGTGCAGATGTTACAGGCTTTGTAGTACAGTACAGTCCATGGAGGATGGGCAGATGTTACAGGCTTTGTAGTACAGTACAGTCTATGAAGGATGTGCAGATGTTACAGGCTTTGTAGTACAGTACAGTCCATGGAGGATGGGCAGATGTTACAGGCTTTGTAGTACAGTACAGTCTATGGAGGATGTGCAGATGACACCAAGCTTTGTAGTACAGTCCAGTCTATGGAAGATGTGCAGATGTTACAGGCTTTGTAGTACAGTCTATGGAGGATGTGCAGATGTTACAGGCTTTGTAGTACAGTACAGTCTATGGAGGATGTGCAGATGTTACAGGCTTTGTAGTACAGTCTATGGAGGATGTGCAGATGTTACAGGATGTGTAGTACAGTACAGTCTATGGAGGATGTGCAGATGTTACAGGCTTTGTAGTACAGGACAGTCTATGGAGGATGTGCAGATGTTACAGGCTTTGTAGTACAGTACAGTCTATGGAAGATGTGCAGATGTTACAGGCTTTGTAGTACAGTCTATGGAGGATGTGCAGATGTTACAGGCTTTGTAGTACAGTCCAGTCTATGGAGGATGTGCAGATGACACCAAGCTTTGTAGTACAGTACAGTCTAAGAAGGATGAGCAGATGTTACAGGCTTTTTAGTACAGTACAGTCTATGAAGGATGAGCAGATGTTACAGGCTTTGTAGTACAGTCTATGGAGGATGTGCAGATGTTACAGGCTTTGTAGTACAGTACAGTCTATGGAGGATGTGCAGATGTTACAGGCTTTGTAGTACAGTACAGTCTATGGAAGATGTGCAGATGTTACAGGCTTTGTAGTACAGTACAGTCTATGGAGGATGTGCAGATGTTACAGGATGACTTAGACACACTGAGTGTTTGGGCGTCCACTTGGCAAATGAGGTTCAATGTAGATAAATGTAAAGTTATGCACCTGGGTACTAATAACCCACATACATCATATGTCCTGGGGGGAGTATTAACCTGCAGCATCCTATGTCCTGGGGGGAGTAATAACCTAAAGCATCCTATGTCCTGGGGGGAGTAATAACCTGCAGCATCCTATGTCCTGGGGGGAGTAATAACATGCAGTATCCTATGTCCTGGGGGAGTATTAACCTGCAGCATCCTATGTCCTGGGGGGAGTAATAACCTAAAGCATCCTATGTCCTGGGGGGAGTAATAACCTGCAGCATCCTATGTCCTGGGGGGAGTAATAACCTGCAGTATCCTATGTCCTGGGGGGAGTAATAACCTGCAGCATCCTATGTCCTGGGGGGAGTAATAACCTGCAGCATCCTATGTCCTGGGGGGAGTAATAACCTGCAGCATCCTATGTCCTGGGGGGAGTAATAACCTGCAGCATCCTATGTCCTGGGGGAGTAATAACCTGCAGCATCCTATCTACTGGGGGGGGGGGGGGAGTAATAACCTGCAGTATCCTATGTCCTGGGGGGAGTAATAACCTGCAGCATCCTATGTCCTGGGGGGAGTAATAACCTGCAGCATCCTATGTCCTGGGGGGAGTAATAACCTGCAGTATCCTATGTCCTGGGGGGAGTAATAACCTGCAGTATCCTATGTCCTGGGGGGAGTAATAACCTGCAGCATCCTATGTCCTGGGGGGAGTAATAACCTGCAGCATCCTATGTCCTGGGGGGAGTAATAACCTGCAGCATCCTATGTCCTGGGGGGAGTAATAACCTGCAGCATCCTATGTCCTGGGGGGGAGTAATAACCTGCAGTATCTAATGTCCTGGGGGGAGTAATAACCTGCAGCATTATATGTCCTGGGGGGAGTAATAACCTGCAGTATCCTATGTCCTGGGGGGGAGTAATAACCTGCAGCATCCTATGTCCTGGGGGGAGTAATAACCTAAAGCATCCTATGTCCTGGGGGGAGTAATAACCTGCAGCATCCTATGTCCTGGGGGGGAGTAATAACCTGCAGCATCCTATGTCCTGGGGGGAGTAATAACCTGCAGCATCCTATGTCCTGGGGGGAGTAATAACCTGCAGTATCATATGTCCTGGGGGGAGTAATAACCTGCAGCATCCTATGTCCTGGGGGGAGTAATAACCTGCAGTATCCTATGTCCTGGGGGGGAGTAATAACCTGCAGTATCCTATATCCTGGGGGGAGTAATAACCTGCAGTATCCTATGTCCTGGGGGGAGTAATAACCTGCAGTATCCTATGTCCTGGGGGGAGTAATAACCTGCAGTATCCTATGTCCTGGGGGGAGTAATAACCTGCAGCATCCTATGTCCTGGGGGAGTAAATACCTGCAATATCCTATGTCCTGGGGGGGAGTAATAACCTGCAGCATCCTATCTACTGGGGGGGGGGAGTAATAACCTGCAGCATCCTATGTCCTGGGGGAGTAATAACCTGCAGTATCCTATGTCCTGGGGGGAGTAATAACCTGCAGTATCCTATGTCCTGGGGGGAGTAATAACCTGCAGCATCCTATGTCCTGGGGGGGAGTAATAACCTGAAGCATCCTATGTCCTATAGGGAGGAATAACCTGCAGCACCCTATGTCCTGGGGGGAGTAATAACCTGCAGCATCCTATGTCCTGGGGGGGAGTAATAACCTGCAGTATCCTATGTCCTGGGGGGAGTAATAACCTGCAGCATCCTATGTCCTAGGGGGAGTAATAACCTGCAGCATCCTATGTCCTAGGAGTAATAACCTGCAGCATCCTATGTCCTAGGGGGGAGTAATAACCTGCAGTATCCTATGTCCTGGGGGGAGTAATAACCTGCAGTATCCTATGTCCTGGGGGGGAGTAATAACCTGCAGTATCCTATGTCCTGGGGGGAGTAATAACCTGCAGTATCCTATGTCCTGGGGGGGAGTAATAACCTGCAGCATCCTATCTACTGGGGGGGGAGTAATAACCTGCAGCATCCTATGTCCTGGGGGGAGTAATAACCTGCAGTATCCTATGTCCTGGGGGGAGTAATAACCTGCAGCATCCTATGTCCTGGGGGGGAGTAATAACCTGCAGTATCCTATGTCCTGGGGGGAGTAATAACCTGCAGCATCCTATGTCCTAGGAGGAGTAATAACCTGCAGCATCCTATGTCGTAGGAGGAGTCATAACCTGCAGCATCCTATGCCCTGGGGGGGGGGGGGGGTAATAACCTGCAGCATATGTCATGGGGGGGGGGGGGAGAGTAATAACCTGCAGCATCCTATGTCCTAGGGGGAGTAATAACCTGCAGCATTATATGTCCTAGGGGGGAGTAATAACCTGCAGCCGCATATGTCCTTGGGTGGTTACACTGGTGCAGTCGCTGATAGAGAAGGATCTGGGGGTAACTCATAGATAATAGACTACAGAACAGTCCACAATGTCAGTCAGCTGCTTGTAAGGCCAGCAGGATATTGTCATGTATATACCAGGCCTGGACTCTGGGGACAGGGATATAATATTACCCCCCTATAAAGCTTTGGTGCGGCCTCATCTGGAGTCGCCGTCCAGTTTTGGAAACCGATTCATAAAAAGGACGTTCTAGAGCTGGAGAGGGAACAAAGACGGCCACTAAACTAATAAGGGGAATGGAGCATCTTAGTTATGAGGAGAGATAATAGAATTACATTTGTTTAGTCTGGAGAAGAGACGTTTAACCCCTTAAGGACCGGGCCAATTTCGATTTTTGCGTTTTGTTTTTTTCCTCCTTGTGTATATAAGGCCATACATACATACATACATACTTACATACATACATACTTACATACATACATACATACATACTTACATACATACATACATACTTACATACATACATACATACTTACATACATACATACTTACATACATACTTACATACATACATACTTACATACATACATACATACATACATACATACTTACATACATACTTACATACATACATACATACATACATACTTACATACATACATACATACATACATACATACTTACATACATACATACATACATACATACTTACATACATACATACTTACATACATACTTACATACATACATACTTACATACATACTTACATACATACTTACATACATACATACATACATACTTACATACATACATACTTACATACATACTTACATACATACTTACATACATACTTACATACATACATACTTACATACATACATACTTACATACATACATACTTACATACATACTTACATACATACTTACATACATACATACATACATACATACATACTTACATACATACTTACATACATACTTACATACATACATACTTACATACATACATACTTACATACATACATACATACATACATACTTACATACATACTTACATACATACTTACATACATACTTACATACATACTTACATACATACATACATACATACTTACATACATACATACATACATACTTACATACATACATACATACATACTTACATACATACATACTTACATACATACATACTTACATACATACATACATACATACATACTTACATACATACATACATACATACATACTTACATACATACTTACATACATACATACATACTTACATACTTACATACATACTTACATACATACATACATACATACTTACATACATACATACATACTTACATACATACATACTTACATACATACTTACATACATACATACATACATACTTACATACATACATACTTACATACATACATACATACATACATACTTACATACATACATACTTACATACATACATACATACATACTTACATACATACATACATACATACATACATACTTACATACATACATACATACATACATACATACTTACATACATACATACATACTTACATAGCACTTGCATTTTTCCACCTAGAGACCCACATGACCCCTTATTTTTATGCGTCACTAATTGTACTTTGCAATTACAGGCTGAATTTTTGCATAAATTACACTGCGAATCCAGGAAAAAATTCAAACTGTAGTGAAATTGAAAAAAAAAAACGCATTTCTTTTATTTGGGGGAAATGTGTTATTACGTCATTCGCCCTGGGGTAAAACTGACTTGTTATATATGTTCCTCAAGTCGTTACGATTAAAACGATATATAACATGTATAACTTATATTGTATCTGATGGCCTGTAAAAAATTCAAACCGTTGTCAACAAATATACGTCACTTAAAATTGCTCCATTCCCAGGCTTATAGCGCTTTTATCCTTTGGTCTATGGGGCTGTGTCAGGTGTCAGTTTTTGCGCCATGATGTGATCTTTCTATCGGTACCTTGATTGCGCATATGCGACTTTTTGATCGCTTTTTATTACAATTTTTCTGGATTTGATGCGACCAAAAATGCGCAATTTTGCACTTTGGGATTTTTTTGCACTGACGCCGTTTACCGGGCGAGATCAGGAATGTGATTAATTATTAGTTCGGGCGATTACGCACGCGGCGATACCAAACATGTTTATTTATTTATTTATTTGTTTACTTTTATTAATTACCTGGGAAAAGGGGGGTGATTCAGACTTTTATTAGGGGAGGGGGCTTTTTACTATAAACAACACTTTTTTTTTTTACTTTTACACTTATACTAGAAGCCCCCCTGGGGTTAGGGTTATTCCCCCCGCGGGGTTAGGGTTATTCCCCCCCCGGGGTTAGGGTTATTCCCCCCGCGGGGTTAGGGTTATTCCTCCCCTGGGGTTAGGGTTATTCCTCCCCTGGGGTTAGGGTTATTCCCCCCCCGGGGTTAGGGTTATTTCCCCCGCGGGGTTAGGGTTATTTCCCCCGCGGGGTTAGGGTTATTCCCCCCCCCGGGGTTAGGGTTATTCCCCCCCTGGGGTTAGGGTTATTCCCCCCCTGGGGTTAGGGTTATTCCCCCCCTGGGGTTAGGGTTATTCCCCCCCTGGGGTTAGGGTTATTCCCCCCCTGGGGTTAGGGTTATTCCCCCCCTGGGGTTAGGGTTATTCCCCCCCTGGGGTTAGGGTTATTCCCCCTGGGGTTAGGGTTATTCCCCCTGGGGTTAGGGTTATTCTCCCCTGGGGTTAGGGTTATTCCCCCCTGGGGTTAGGGTTATTCTCCCCTGGGGTTAGGGTTAGCCCCCCCCCTGGGGTTAGGGTTATTCCCCCCTGGGGTTAGGGTTATTCTCCCCTGGGGTTAGGGTTAGTCCCCCCCTGGGGTTAGGGTTATTCTCCCCCTGGGGTTAGGGTTATTCCCCCTGGGGGACTTCTAGTATATACACTTTGATCTCTCATAGAGATCTCTGAAGCATAGATATGCTGCAGAGATCCATGAGATCGGCACTCGTTTGCTTTCGGCTGCTGCAGCCGGAAGTAAATGAGTGCCGAGCCGGGGACAGCGCCATCTTGGAGCGGTCCCCGGCCGGCTTCAGTTACGGAGATCGCTCCTCCGGGATAACATCCCGGAGGAGCGATCTCCCCACTAGACACCAAGGAT
The DNA here is from genome assembly GCF_027789765.1 of Dendropsophus ebraccatus. NCBI lineage: Eukaryota > Metazoa > Chordata > Amphibia > Anura > Hylidae > Dendropsophus > Dendropsophus ebraccatus. Next base: position 100,042,374 of record NC_091464.1, on the reverse strand, counting down.
GACGCTGCGTCCGGTAATCGAATGCAGCTGTCAACTTTGACAGCTGCATCTGATTACTGTATTAGCGGGCACGGCGATCGGACCGTGCCCGCTAATACCTGCAGTCCCGGGCTACAAGCAGCACCTGGGACCGCCGCGGTTCAGAGCGCGGCCGCCGCGCGGCCCCGCTCTGAACGTCCCTGACGGCATCAGGGCGTAAATATACGCCCTATGTCATTAAGAGGTTAAGGGGAGATATATTTAAATAAGTTAATCAAGGGGGTGCTGCCTCCACCCAGAGAGACAAGGGGGCGCTGCCTCCACCCAGAGAGACAAGGGGGCGCTGCCTCCACCCAGAGAGACAAGGGGGCGCTGCCTCCACCCAGAGAGACAAGGGGGCGCTGCCTCCACCCAGAGAGACAAGGGGGCGCTGCCTTCACCCAGAGAGACAAGGGGGCGCTGCCTCCACCCAGAGAGACAAGGGGGCGCTGCCTCCACCCAGAGAGACAAGGGGGCGCTGCCTCCACCCAGAGAGACAAGGGGGCGCTGCCTCCACCCAGAGAGACAAGGGGGCGCTGCCTCCACCCAGAGAGACAAGGGGGCGCTGCCTCCACCCAGAGAGACAAGGGGGCGCTGCCTCCGCCTGTAGAGACAAGGGGGAGCTGCCTCCGCCTGGAGAGACAAGGGGGCGCTGCCTCCGCCTGGAGAGACAAGGGGGCGCTGCCTCCGCCTGGAGAGACAAGGGGGCGCTGCCTCCGCCCGGAGAGACAAGGGGGCGCTGCCTCCGCCTGGAGAAAAAAAAGGTTCAATCTCCGGAGGCGACAAGTCTTCTTTACCATGAGAACTGTGAATCTGTGGAACAGTCTACCACAGGATCTGGTCACAGCAACAACAGTAGAAGCTTCAAAACAGGAGAGACAAGTTCTTAGACCAAAATAATATGAGGGGATGGTGGAGGCCATTGTACCTGGTGGGCACTGTTGGCTGTAGGAGGCCATTGTACCTGGCGGGCACGGTACCTTCTTACCTAAAGGGGATGTAGGAGGCCATTGTACCTGGCGACAATGATGCAAACAACCTCCAACTCCAGACTACACGGATTATGGGGCGCAGGTCCGTGTAGTCTGGAGTTGGAGGTTGTTTGCATCATTGTTTCCTGTTGGATATCGGGAGTGGCTGCGGTCCTTGATATATACGCTGCAGAGTGTTGTGCCTCCCTTTGCACAACCACATCAGGTGAGGGTTGCCGTGCACCCCTATCCCTTTTTCACCTTGCCCTTCTGATCCTCGCCATGGAGCGCTGTCGCCCTTTGTTTTTTCTATTGTACCTGGCGGGCACAGTACCTTCTTAGCTGAGGGGATGGTGGAGGCCATTGTACCTGGCGGGCACAGTACCTTCTTAGCTGAGGGGATGGTGGAGGCCATTGTACCTGGCGGGCACAGTACCTTCTTAGCTAAGGGGATGTAGGAGGCCATTGTACCTGGCGGGCACAGTACCTTCTTAGCTGAGGGGATGGTGGAGGCCATTGTACCTGGCGGGCACAGTACCTTCTTAGCTAAGGGGATGTAGGAGGCCATTGTACCTGGCGGGCACTGTACCGCCTTACCTGAGGGCTTGAGCTTGAGTCGTGTGATCCCAGAGTTGTGTTCCGCCAGGGTCACCCATTTTCCGCTCTCCTGTAGCAGCTCTCGCACTGCGCAGTAGAAGGACCCCAAGAGCTGCGGGCGCAGGATACGCAGGATGATGGTGCGGGGGGAAACTCGTTCACTCAGGAACCCAGGAAATGAGGGATGGTGGAAGGTCAGCCCCATGTCAGTCAGGTTTAGGATGTTTACTGTGGGTGAAGTGGGCGACTCCAGGAACCACCCAACATGGTGGACGGTGCCCGGGGTGATGGCTGTGATGTTACAATGCACAAGAGCCTGGTCCTGCCCGCCGGTCACCAACACGTCCCGATGAGAAGCGTCCACCAGGAGATGAGAGGCTGCAGAGGAGAGAGGATATCTTAGTGTGTATCTAAGCCCATCATGTGTGAACTGTGTCTGCTGAGATACATACCTGGTAACTGGACATTCACACTCATAGTAATCGAGTAAGCGGAGGCGGGGGGCACACTGGCGTCTCTCCTCCGGACTTCGACCCTGCAGCGGTATGCTCCCTGATGATGCCGCTGCACCCGGTAGATCTTCAGGGTATTTAGATGTCCCACTATGGAGATCTGGGCCTCTGATTGGAAGCCAGGCACAGAGTCCTTCCAGGATAGGCCGCCATCCCCAGACACAGTCACCAGGTTCTGGAATGATCCAGAAGTCAGCTGGAAGTCCCAGGACCAAGAGAGAAGCTTATTCTGGAGACTGTACCCAGCCGACATCTTACAGAAGAGACTGGCGGAGGTCCCGGATGTCACCTGCTGGTCCCGAGACATGAGCACCACCTCCAGCCCTGCACCTGCAGAGAGCGAGAGAAGTGAGGGCGAGAAGACGTGAGGGTGAGAAGACAGAGGGCAAGGAGACACGAGGGTGAGAAGAGAGAGGGCGAGCAAACGTGAGGGCAAAGGAAAGGACATGAGGGCGAGAAGACAGAGGGCAAGGAGACGTCAGAGGGAGAGACAAGACATGAGGGTGAGAAGACAGAGGGCGAGAGACAAGACATGAGGGTGAGAAGACAGAGGGCGAGAGACAAGACATGAGGGTGAGAAGTCAGAGAGCGAGAGACAAGACATGAGGGTGAGAAGACAGAGGGCGAGAGACAAGACATGAGGGCGAGAAGACAGAGGGCAAGGACACGCCGGAGGGAGAGACAAGACATGAGGGTGAGAAGACAGAGGGCAAGAGACATGACGCTAGGGTGAGAGCCATGACATGAGGGCGAGAGATGTGACGCGAGGGCGAGAGCCGAGACGTGAGAGCAAGAAGAGAGAAGGCAAGAGACACGAGGGCGAGAGAAGATCCCCAGTACTAGTCCATTCCCCTCAGGAACTGATGCCCAGTACTAGTCCATTCCCCTCAGGAACTGATGCCCAGTACTAGTCCATTCCACTCAGGAACTGATGCCCGGTACTAGTCCATTCCCATCGGTACTGATGCCCAGTACTAGTCCATTCCCCTCGGTACTGATGCCCGGTACTAGTCCATACCCCTCAGGAACTGATCCCCAGTACTAGTCCATTCCCCTCGGTACTGATCCCAAGTACTAGTCCATTCCCCACTATACTGATGCCCAGTACTAGTCCATTCCCCTCAGGAACTGATGCCCGGTACTAGTCCATTCCCATCGGTACTGATGACCAGTACTAGTCCATTCCCCTCGGTACTGATGCCCGGTACTAGCCCATACCCCTCAGGAACTGATCCCCAGTACTAGTCCATTCCCCTCGGTACTGATCCCCAGTACTAGTCCATTCCCCTCGGTACTGATACCCGGTACTAGTCCATTCCCCTCAGGAACTGATCCCCGGTGCTAGTCCATTCCCCTTTGTACTGATGCCCGGTACTAGTCCATTCCCCTCGGTACTGATCCCCGATACTTGTCCATTCCCCTCGGTACTGATCCCCGATACTTGTCCATTCCCCTCGGTACTGATCCCCGGTACTAGTCCATACCCCTCAGGAACTGATGCTCGGTACTAGTCCATACCCCTCGGGACTGATCCCCAGTACTAATCCATTCCCCTCGGGACTGATCCCCAGTACTAGTCCATACCCCTCAAGAACTGATCCCCGGTTCTAGTCCATTCCCCTCGGTACTGATGTCTGGTACAAGTCCATTCCCCTCAGGAACTGATCCGCAGTACTAGTCCATTCCCCTCGGTACTGATGCCCGGTACTAGTCCATTCCCCTCAGGAACTGATCCCCAGAACTAGTCCATTCCCCTCGGTACTGATGCCTGGTGCTAGTCTATTCCCCTCAGGAACTGATCCCCAGTACTAGTCCATTCCCCTCGGTACTGATGCCTGGTACTAGTCCATTCCCCTCAGGAACTGAAGCCCGGTGCTAGTCCATTGCCCTCGGTACTGATGCCCGGAACTAGTCCATTCCCCTCGGTACTGATGCCCGGTACTAGTCCATTCCCCTCGGTACTGATGCCCGGTACTAGTCCATTCCCCTCAGGAACTGATGCCCGGTACTAGTCCATTCCCCTCGGTACAAGTCCATTCCCCTCAGGAACTGATCCCCAGTACTAGTCCATTCCCCTCGGTACTGATACCCGGTACTAGTCCATTCCCCTCAGGAACTGATCCCCAGTACTAGTCCATTCCCCTCGGTACTGATACCCGGTACTAGTCCATTCCCCTCAGGAACTGATCCCCAGTACTAGTCCATTCCCCTCGGTACTGATGCCCGGTACTAGTCCATTCCCCTCGGTACTAGTCCATTCCCCTCGGTACTGATGCCCGGTACTAGTCCATTCCCCTCAGGAACTGATCCCCAGTACTAGTCCATTCCCCTTTGTACTGATGCCCGGTACTAGTCCATACCCCTCAGGAATTGATCCCCAGTACTACTCCATACCCTTCAGGAATTGATCCCCAGTACTAGTCCATTCCCCTCGGTACTGATGCCCGGTACTAGTCCATTCCCCTCGGTACTGATGCCTGGTACTAGTCCATTCCCCTCGGTACTGATGCCCGGTACTAGTCCATTCCCCTCGGTACTGATGCCCGGTACTAGTCCATTCCCCTCGGTACTGATGCCTGGTACTAGTCCATTCCCCTCAGGAACTGATGCCCGGTACTAGTCCATTCCCCTCAGTACTAGTCCATTCCCCTCGGTACTGATGCCCGGTACTAGTCCATTCCCCTCAGGAACTGATCCCCAGTACTAGTCCATTCCCCTCGGTACTGATGCCTGGTACTAGTCCATTCCCCTCAGGAACTGATCCCCAGTACTAGTCCATTCCCCTTGGTACTGATACCCGGTACTAGTCCATACCCCTCAGGAATTGATCCCCAGTACTACTCCATACCCTTCAGGAATTGATCCCCAGTACTAGTCCATTCCCCTCGGTACTGATGCCCGGTACTAGTCCATTCCCCTCGGTACTGATGCCTGGTACTAGTCCATTCCCCTCGGTACTGATGCCCGGTACTAGTCCATTCCCCTAGGTACTGATGCCCGGTACTAGTCCATTCCCCTCGGTACTGATGCCTGGTACTAGTCCATTCCCCTCGGTACTGATGCCCGGTACTAGTCCATTCCCCTCGGTACTGATGCCCGGTACTAGTCCATTCCCCTCGGTACTGATGCCTGGTACTAGTCCATTCCCCTCGGTACTGATGCCTGGTACTAGTCCATTCCCCTCGGTACTGATGTCCGGTACTAGTCCATTCCCCTCGGTACTGATGTCCGGTACTAGTCCATTCCCCTCGGTACTAATCCCTGATACTAGTCCATAACCCTCAGGAACTGATGCCCGATACTAGTCCATTCCCCTTGGTACTGATGCCCGGTACTAGTCCATACCCTTCAGGAATTGATCCCCAGTACTAGTCCATTCCCCTCGGTACTGATGCCCGGTACTAGTCCATTCCCCTCGGTACTGATGCCCGGTACAAGTTCATTTCCCTCGGTACTGATGCCCGGTACTAGTCCATTCACCTCAGGAACTGATCCCCAATACTAGTCCATTCCCCTCGGTACTGATGCCCGGTACTAGTCCATTCACCTCAGGAACTGATCCCCAGTACTAGTCCATTCCCCTCAGGAACTGATCCGCAGTACTAGTCCATTCCCCTCAAAAACTGATGCCCGGTACTAGTCTATACCCCTCAGAAACTGATCCCCGGTACTAGTCCATTCCCGTTGGTACTGATCCCAAGTACTAGTCCATTCCCCTCGGTAATGATGCCCGGTACTAGTCCATACCCCTCAGGAACTGATTCCCGGTACTAGTCCATTCCCCTTGGTACTGATGTCCGGTACTAGTCTATTCCCATCGGTACTAATCCCCGATACTAGTCCATACCCCTCAGGAACTGATGCCCGGTACTAGTCCGTACCCCTCAGGAACTGATCCCCAGAACTAGTCCATTCCCCTCGGTACTAGTCCATTCCCCTCGGTACTGATGCCTGATACTAGTCCATTCCACTCAGGAACTGATGCCCGGTACTAGTCCATTCCCCTCGGTACTAGTCCATTCCCCTCGGTACTGAAGCCAGTTACTAGTCCATTTCCCTCAGGAACTGATCCCCAGTACTAGTCCATTCCCCTCAGAAACTGATCCCCAGTACTAGTCCATTCCCCTTGGTACTGATGCCCGGTACTAGTCCATACCCCTCAGGAATTGATCCCCAGTACTAGTCCATTCTCCTCGGTACTGATGCCCGGTACTAGTCCATTCCCCTCCGTACTGATGCCCGGTACTAGTCCATTCCCCTCAGGAACTGATGCCCGGTACTAGTCCATACCCCTCAGGAATTGATCCCCAGTACTAGTCCATTCTCCTCGGTACTGATGCCCGGTACTAGTCCATTCCCCTCCGTACTGATGCCCGGTACTAGTCCATTCCCCTCAGGAACTGATGCCCGGTACTAGTCCGTACCCCTCAGGAACTGATGCCCGGTACTAGTCCATTCCCCTCAGGAACTGATGCCCGGTACTAGTCCATTCCCCTCGGTACTGATGCCCGGTACTAGTCCATTCCCCTCAGGAACTGATCCCCAGTACTAGTCCATTCCCCTTAGGAACTTATCCCCAGTACTAGTCCGTTCCCCTCGGTACTGTTGCCCGGTACTAGTCCATTCCCCTTGGTACTGATGCCCAGTACTAGTCCATTCCCCTCAGGAACTGATCCCCAGTACTAGTCCATTCCCCTCTGGAACTGATCCCCAGTACTAGTCCATACCCCTCAGGAACTGATGCCCGGTACTAGTCCGTACCCCTCAGGAACTGATGCCCAGTACTAGTCCATTCCCCTCAGGAACTGATCCCCAGTACTAGTCCATTCCCCTCTGGAACTGATCCCCAGTACTAGTCCATTCCCCTCAGGAACTGATGCCCGGTACTAGTCCATTCCCCTCGGTACTGATGCCCGGTACTAGTCCATTCCCCTCAGGAACTGATCCCCAGTACTAGTCCATTCCCCTTAGGAACTTATCCCCAGTACTAGTCCATTCCCCTCGGTACTGATGCCCGGTACTAGTCCATTCCCCTCAGGAACTGATCCCCAGTACTAGTCCATTCCCCTCAGGAACTGATCCACAGTACTAGTCCATTCCCCTCAGGAACTGATCCCCAGTACTAGTCCATTCCCCTCGGTACTGATGCCCGGTACTAGTCCATTCCTCTCGGTACTGATGTACGGTACTAGTCCATTCCCCTCGGTACTGATGTCCGGTACTAGTCCATTCCCCTCGGTACTAATCCCTGATACTAGTCCATAACCCTCAGGAACTGATGCCCGGTACTAGTCCATTCCCCTTGGTACTGATGCCCGGTACTAGTCCATACCCTTCAGGAATTGATCCCCAGTACTAGTCCATTCCCCTCGGTACTGATGCCCGGTACTAGTCCATTCCCCTCGGTACTGATGCCCGGTACAAGTTCATTTCCCTCGGTACTGATGCCCGGTACTAGTCCATTCACCTCAGGAACTGATCCCCAGTACTAGTCCATTCCCCTCAGGAACTGATCCCCAGTACTAGTCCATTCCCCTCAAAAACTGATGCCCGGTACTAGTCTATACCCCTCAGGAACTGATCCCCGGTACTAGTCCATTCCCCTTGGTACTGATCCCAAGTACTAGTCCATTCCCCTCGGTACTGATGCCCGGTACTAGTCCATACCCCTCAGGAACTGATCCCCGGTACTAGTCCATTCCCCTCGGTACTGATGTCCGGTACTAGTCCATTCCCCTCGGTACTATTCAGCGATACTAGTCCATTCCCCCTTAAGGAACTGATGCCCGGTACTAGTCCGTACCCCTCAGGAACTGATCCCCAGTACTAGTCCATTCCCATCGGTACTGATGCCCAGTACTAGTCCATTCCCCTCAGGAACTGATGCCCGGTACTAGTCCATTCCCCTCGGTACTGATGCCCGGTACTAGTCCATTCCCCTCGGTACTGATGCCCAGTACTAGTCCATTCCCCTCAGGAACTGATGCCCGGTACTAGTCCATTCCCCTCGGTACTGATGCCCGGTACTAGTCCATTCCCCTCGGTACTGATGCCCGGTACTAGTCCATTCCCCTCGGTACTGATGCCCGGTACTAGTCCATTCCCCTTGGTACTGATGCCCGGTACTAGTCCATACCCCTCAGGAACTTATCCCCGGTACTAGTCCATTCCCCTCGGTACTGATGCCCAGTACTAGTCCATTCCCCTCGGTACTGATGCCCGGTACTAGTCCAATCCCCTTGGTACTGATGCCCGGTACTAGTCCATACCCCTCAGGAACTGATGCCCGGTACTAGTCCATGCCCCTCAAAAACTGATGCCCGGTACTAGTCTATACCCCTCAGGAACTGATCCCCGGTACTAATCCATTCCCCTTGGTACTGATCCCAAGTACTAGTCCATTCCCCTCGGTACTGATGCCCAGTACTAGTCCGTTCCCCTCGGTACTGTTGCCCAGTACTAGTCCATTCCCCTCAGGAACTGATCCCCAGTACTAGTCCATACCGCTCAGGAACTGATCCCCGTTACTAGTCCATTCCCCTCAGAAACTGATCCCCAGTACTAGTCCATTCCCCTCAGGAACTGATCCCCAGTACTAGTCCATTCCCCTCAGGAACTGATCCCCAGTACTAGTTCATTCCCCTTCATACTGATGCCCGGTACTAGTCCATACCCCTCAGGAATTGATCCCCAGTACTAGTCCATTCCCCTCGGTACTGAAGCCCGTTACTAGTCCATTTCCCTCAGGAACTGATCCCCAGTACTAGTCCATTCCCCTCGGTACTGATGCCCGGTACTAGTCCATTCCCCTCAGGAACTGATCCCCAGTACTAGTCCATTCCCCTCAGGAACTGATCCCCAGTACTAGTCCATTCCCCTCGGTACTGATACCCGGTACTAGTCCAATCCCCTTGGTACTAATCCCCAGTACTAGTCAATTCCCCTCAAAAACTGATGCCTGGTACTAGTCCATACCCCTCAGGAACTCATCCCCAGTACTAGTCCATACCCCTCAGGAAATGATCCCCAGTACTAGTCCATTTCCCTCTGTACTGATGCCCGGTACTAGTCCATTCCCCCTTGGTACTGATCCCAAGTACTAGTCCATTCCCCTCGGTACTGATGCCCGGTACTAGTCCGTTCCCCTCGGTACTGTTGCCCGATACTAGTCCATACCCCTCAGGAATTGATCCCCAGTACTAGTCCATTCCCCTCGGTACTGTTGCCCGATACTAGTCCATACCCCTCAGGAATTGATCCCCAGTACTAGTCCATTCCCCTCCGTACTGATGCCCGGTACTAGTCCATTCCCCTCAGGAACTGATCCCCAGTACTAGTCCATTCCCCTCTGTACTGATGCCCGTTATTATTCCATTCCCCTCAGGAACTGATCCCCAGTACTAGTCCATTCCCCTCAGGAACTGATCCCCAGTACTAGTCCATTCCCCTCGGTACTGATGCCCGGTACTAGTCCATTCCCCTCAGGAACCCCCAGTACTAGTCCATTCCCCTCAAAAACTGATGCCCGGTACTAGTCCATACCCCTCAGGAACTGATCCCCGGTACTAGTCCATTCCCCTTGGTACTGATCCCAAGTACTAGTCCATTCCCCTCGGTACTGATGCCCGGTACTAGTCCATACCCCTCAGGAACTGATCCCCGGTACTAGTCCATTCCCCTCGGTACTGATGCCCGGTACTAGTCCATTCCCCTCTGTACTAATCCCCGATACTAATCCATACCCCTCAGGAACTGATGCCCGGTACTAGTCCGTACCCCTCAGGAACTGATCTCCAGTACTAGTCCATTCCCCTCGGTACTGATGCCCAGTTCTAGTCCATTCCCCTTAGGAACTGATCCCCGGTACTAGTCCATTCCCCTCGGTACTGATGCCCAGTACTAGTCCATTCCCCTCGGTACTGATGCCCGGTACTAGTCCATTCCCCTCGGTACTGATGCCGGTACTAGTCCATTCCCCTCGGTACTGATGCCCAGTACTAGTCCATTCCCCTTAGTACTGATCCCCAGTACTAGTCCATTCCCCTCGGTACTGATCCCCGGTAATTGTCCATTTTCCTCGGTACTGATGCCCGGTACTAGTCCATTCCCCTCAGGAACTGATGCCCGTTACTAGTCCATTCCCCTCGGTACTGATGCCCGGTACTAGTCCATACCTCTCAGGAACTGATCCCCAGTACTAGTCCATTCCCCTCGGTACTGATGCCCGTTACTAGTCCATTCCCCTCGGTACTGATGCCCGGTACTAGTCTATTCCCCTCGGTACTAATCCCCGATACTAGTCCGTACCCCTCAGGAACTGATGCCCGGTACTAGTCCGTTCCCCTCGGTACTGTTGCCCGATACTAGTCCGTACCCCTCAGGAACTGATCCCCAGTACTAGTCCATTCCCCTCGGTACTGATGCCCGGTACTAGTCCATTCCCCTCAGGACCTGATGCCCGGTACTAGTCCATTCCCCTCGGTACTGATGCCCAGTACTAGTCCATTCCCCTCGGTACTGATGCCCGGTACTAGTCCATTCCTCTCGGTACTGATGCCGGTACTAGTCCATTCCCCTCGGTACTGATGCCCAGTACTAGTCCATTCCCCTCAGTACTGATCCCCAGTACTAGTCCATTCCCCTCAGTACTGATCCCCGGTACTAGTCCATTCCCCTCGGTACTGATCCCCGGTAATTGTCCATTTTCCTCGGTACTGATGCCCGGTACTAGTCCATTCCCCTCAGGAACTGATGCCCGTTACTAGTCCATTCCCCTCGGTACTGATGCCCGGTACTAGTCCATACCCCTCAGGAACTGATCCCCAGTACTAGTCCATTCCCCTTGGTACTGATGCCCGGTACTAGTCCATTCCCCTCGGTAGTGATCCCCAGTACTAGTCCATTCCCCTCGGTAGTGATCCCCGGTACTTGTTCATTTTCCTCGGTACTGATGCCCGGTACTAGTCCATACCCCTCAGGAACTGATGCCCGGTACTAGTCCATTCCCCTCAGGAACTGATCCCCAGTACTAGTCCATTCCCCTCGGTACTGATCCCCGATACTAGTCCATTCCCCTCAGGAATTGATCCCCAGTACTAGTCCATTCCCCTCAGGAATTGATCCCCAGTACTAGTCCATACCCCTCAGGAATTGATCCCCAGTACTAGTCCATTCCCCTCAGGAATTGATCCCCAGTACTAGTCCATTCCCCTCGGTACTAATCCCCGATACTAGTCCATTCCCCTCAGGAATTGATCCCCAGTACTAGTCCATTCCCCTTGGTACTGATGCCCGGTACTAGTCCATACCCCTCATACCCCTCTATCTATCTGTTATCTCTCTCTCTATCTGTTATCTCTCTCTTTCTTCTCTCTCTCTCTCTCTCTGTTATCTCTCTCTGTTATCTCTCTCTTTGTTATATATCTCTCTGTTATCTCTCTCTCTGTTCTCTTTCTCTCTCTCTGTTATCTGTCTCTTTGTTATATCTCTCTGTTATCTCTCTCTGTTATCTCTCTCTCTGTTATCTCTCTCTCTGTTATCTCTCTCTGTGTGTTCTCTGTCTGTGTGTTATCTCTCTCTCTCTGTTATCTCTCTGTTATCTCTCTCTCTCTGTTATGTCTCTCTCTCTCTCTCTCTGTGTTGTGTCTCTCTCTCGGTGTTATGTCTCTCTCTCTCTCTCTCTGTTATGTCTCTCTCTGTGTTATGTTATGTCCATTCCCCTCGGTACTGATGCCCGGTACTAGCCCATACCCCTCAGGAACTGATCCCCAGTACTAGCCCATACCCCTCAGGAACTGATCCCCAGTACTAGCCCATACCCCTCAGGAACTGATCCCCAGTACTAGCCCATACCCCTCAGGAACTGATCCCCAGTACTAGCCCATACCCCTCAGGAACTGATCCCCAGTACTAGCCCATTCCCCTCGGTACTGATGCCCAGTACTAGTCCATTCCCCTCAGGAACTGATCCCCAGTACTAGCCCATTCCCCTCGGTACTGATCCCCAGTACTAGTCCATACCCCTCAGGAACTGATCCCCAGTACTAGCCCATACCCCTCAGGAACTGATCCCCAGTACTAGCCCATTCCCCTCGGTACTGATGCCCAGTACTAGTCCATTCCCCTCAGGAACTGATCCCCAGTACTAGTCCATTCCCCTCAGGAACTGATCCCCAGTACTAGCCCATACCCCTCAGGAACTGATCCCCAGTACTAGCCCATTCCCCTCGGTACTGATCCCCAGTACTAGCCCATACCCCTCAGGAACTGATCCCCAGTACTAGTCCATTCCCCTCAGGAACTGATCCCCAGTACTAGCCCATTCCCCTCGGTACTGATGCCCAGTACTAGTCCATACCCCTTGGTACTAGATCTCCTATCTATCTTTAATCTATCTATCTGTTATCTCTCTCTATCTGTTATCTCTCTCTTTCTTCTCTCTCTCTCTCTCTCTCTCTCTGTCATCTCTCTCTCTCTCTCTGTTATCTTTCTCTCTGTTATCTCTCTCCTTGTTATATCTCTCTCTGTTATCTCTCTCTTTGTTATATCTCTCTCTGTTCTCTCTCTCTGTTCTCTCTCTCTGTTCTCTCTCTCTGTTCTCTCTCTCTGTTCTCTCTCTCTGTTCTCTCTCTCTGTTATATCTCTCTCTCTCTCTCTGTGTTATCTCTCTCTCTCTGTTATATCTCTCTCTGTTATCTCTCTCTCTCTCTCTCTGTGTTATCTCTCTCTCTCTCTCTCTGTGTTATCTCTCTCTCTCTGTGTGTTATCTCTCTCTCTCTCTGTGTTATCTCTCCCTCTCTCTCTCTCTCTCTCTCTGTGTGTGTTATCTCTCTCTCTCTCTCTGTGTTCTCTCTCTCTCTCTCTGTGTTCTCTCTCTCTCTCTGTGTGTTCTCTCTCTCTCTCTCTGTGTTATCTCTCTCTCTCTCTCTGTGTTATCTCTTTCTCTCTCTCTCTCTGTTATCTCTCTCTCTGTGTTATCTCTCTCTCTCTCTCTGTGTTATCTCTCTCTCTCTCTGTGTTCTCTCTCTCTCTCTCTCTCTGTGTTATCTCTCTCTCTCTCTCTGTGTTATCTCTTTCTCTCTCTCTCTCTCTCTCTGTTATCTCTCTCTCTGTGTTATCTCTCTCTCTCTCTCTGTGTTATCTCTCTCTCTCTCTCTGTGTTATCTCTCTCTCTCTCTGTGTTATCTCTCTGTGTTATCTCTCTCTCTCTGTGTTATCTCTCTCTCTGTGTTATCTCTCTCTCTCTGTTATCTCTCTCTCTCTCTGTGTTATCTCTCTCTCTCTCTCTGTTATCTCTCTCTCTCTGTGTTATCTCTCTCTCTCTCTGTGTTATCTCTCTCTCTCTCTCTCTCTGTGTTATCTCTCTCTCTCTCTCTGTGTTATCTCTCTCTCTCTCTCTGTTATCTCTCTCTCTCTGTGTTATCTCTCTCTCTCTCTGTGTTATCTCTCTCTCTCTCTCTCTCTGTGTTATCTCTCTCTCTCTCTCTGTGTTATCTCTCTGTGTTATCTCTCTCTCTCTGTGTTATCTCTCTCTCTCTGTGTTATCTCTCTCTCTCTCTGTGTTATCTCTCTCTCTCTGTGTTATCTCTCTCTCTCTCTCTCTCTCTCTCTGTGTTATCTCTCTGTGTTATCTCTCTCTCTCTGTGTTATCTCTCTCTCTCTCTCTGTGTTATCTCTCTCTCTCTCTGTGTTATCTCTCTGTGTTATCTCTCTCTCTCTGTGTTATCTCTCTCTCTCTGTGTTATCTCTCTCTCTCTCTCTCTCTGTGTGTTATCTCTCTCTCTCTCTGTGTGTTATCTCTCTCTCTCTCTCTCTCTCTGTGTTATCTCTCCCTCTCTCTCTCTCTATCTGTGTTATCTCTCTCTCTCTCTGTGTTATCTCTCTCTCTCTCTCTGTGTTATCTCTCTCTCTCTCTGTGTTATCTCTCTCTCTCTCTCTGTGTTCTCTCTCTCTCTCTCTCTCTCTCTGTGTTATCTCTCTCTCTCTCTCTGTGTTATCTCTTTCTCTCTCTCTCTCTCTGTTATCTCTCTCTCTGTGTTATCTCTCTCTCTGTGTTATCTCTCTCTCTCTGTGTGTGTTATCTCTCTCTCTCTGTGTTATCTCTCCCTCTCTCTCTGTTATCTCTCTCTCTCTCTCTCTCTCTGTGTTCTCTCTCTCTCTCTCTCTCTGTGTTATCTCTCTCTCTCTCTGTGTTATCTCTCTGTGTTATCTCTCTCTCTCTGTGTTATCTCTCTCTCTCTGTGTTATCTCTCTCTCTCTCTCTCTCTGTGTGTTATCTCTCTCTCTCTCTCTGTGTTATCTCTCTCTCTCTCTCTCTGTGTTATCTCTCCCTCTCTCTCTCTCTCTCTGTGTTATCTCTCTCTCTCTCTGTGTTATCTCTCTCTCTCTCTGTGTTATCTCTCTCTCTCTCTGTGTTATCTCTCTCTCTCTCTCTGTGTTCTCTCTCTCTCTCTCTCTCTGTGTTATCTCTCTGTGTTATCTCTCTCTCTCTCTCTGTGTTATCTCTTTCTCTCTCTCTCTCTCTGTTATCTCTCTCTCTGTGTTATCTCTCTCTCTGTGTTATCTCTCTCTCTCTGTGTGTGTTATCTCTCTCTCTCTCTGTGTTATCTCTCCCTCTCTCTCTGTTATCTCTCCCTCTCTCTCTCTGTTATCTCTCTCTCTCTCTGTGTTATGTCTCTCTCTCTCTGTTATGTCTCTCTCTGTGTTATCTCTCTCTCTCTGTGTTATCTCTCTCTCTCTGTGTTATCTCTCTCTCTCTGTGTTATCTCTCTCTCTCTGTGTTATCTCTCCCTCTCTCTCTGTGTTATCTCTCTCTCTCTGTGTTATCTCTCTCTCTGTGTTATCTCTCTCTCTGTGTTATCTCTCCCTCTCTCTCTGTGTTATCTCTCTCTCTCTGTGTTATCTCTCTCTCTGTGTTATCTCTCTCTCTCTGTGTTATCTCTCTCTCTGTGTTATCTCTCCCTCTCTCTCTGTGTTATCTCTCTCTCTGTGTTATCTCTCTCTCTGTGTTATCTCTCTCTCTCTCTGTGTTATCTCTCTCTCTGTGTTATCTCTCTCTCTCTCTGTGTTATCTCTCTCTCTGTGTTATCTCTCTCTCTGTGTTATCTCTCCCTCTCTCTCTCTCTCTGTGTTATCTCTCTCTCTCTCTCTCTCTGTGTTATCTCTCCCTCTCTCTCTCTCTATCTGTGTTATCTCTCTCTCTCTCTCTCTCTGTGTTATCTCTCCCTCTCTCTCTCTCTCTCTGTGTTATCTCTCCCTCTCTATCTGTGTTATCTCTCTCTCTCTCTGTGTTATCTCTCTCTCTCTCTCTGTGTTATCTCTCCCTCTCTCTCTCTCTCTGTGTTATCTCTCTCTCTCTGTTATCTCTCTCTCTCTGTGTTATCTCTCTCTCTCTCTGTGTTATCTCTCCCTCTCTCTCTGTTATCTCTCTCTCTCTCTCTCTGTGTTATGTCTCTCTCTCTCTGTTATGTCTCTCTCTGTGTTATCTCTCTCTCTCTGTGTTATCTCTCTCTCTCTGTGTTATCTCTCTCTCTCTGTGTTATCTCTCTCTCTCTGTGTTATCTCTCTCTCTGTGTTATCTCTCCCTCTCTCTGTGTTATCTCTCTCTCTCTGTGTTATCTCTCTCTCTCTGTGTTATCTCTCTCTCTCTGTGTTATCTCTCTCTCTCTGTGTGTTATCTCTCTCTCTCTCTGTGTTATCTCTCTCTCTCTGTGTTATCTCTCCCTCTCTCTCTCTGTGTTATCTCTCCCTCTCTCTCTCTGTGTTATCTCTCTCTCTCTGTATTATCTCTCTCTCTCTCTGTGTTATCTCTCTCTCTCTGTGTTATCTCTCTCTCTCTGTTATCTCTCTCTCTCTCTCTCTCTGTGTTATCTCTCCCTCTCTCTCTCTCTGTGTTATCTCTCTCTCTCTGTGTTATCTCTCTCTCTGTGTTATCTCTCTCTCTCTCTCTCTCTGTGTTATCTCTCTCTCTCTCTGTGTTATCTCTCTCTCTGTGTTATCTCTCTCTCTCTCTGTGTTATCTCTCTCTCTCTCTGTGTTATCTCTCCCTCTCTCTCTCTCTGTGTTATCTCTCTCTCTCTCTCTCTGTGTTATCTCTCCCTCTCTCTCTCTCTCTGTGTTATCTCTCTCTCTCTATCTGTGTTATCTCTCTCTCTCTCTCTCTCTCTGTGTTATCTCTCTCTCTCTCTGTGTTATCTCTCCCTCTCTATCTGTGTTATCTCTCTCTCTCTCTCTCTGTGTGTTATCTCTCTCTCTCTCTGTGTTATCTCTCCCTCTCTCTCTCTCTGTTATCTCTCTCTCTGTGTTATCTCTCTGTGTTATCTCTCTCTCTCTGTGTTATCTCTCTCTCTCTCTGTGTTATCTCTCTCTCTCTCTGTGTTATCTCTCTCTCTCTGTGTTATCTCTCTCTCTCTCTCTCTCTGTGTTATCTCTCTCTCTCTGTTATCTCTCTCTCTGTTATCTCTATCTGTGTTATCTCTCTCTCTCTCTCTGTTATCTCTCTCTCTCTGTGTGTTATCTCTCTCTCTGTGTTATCTCTCTCTCTCTCTCTCTGTGTTATCTCTCTCTCTGTTATCTCTCTCTGTGTTATCTCTCTCTCTCTCTCTCTCTCTCTCTCTGTGTGTTATCTCTCTCTCTCTCTCTCTGTTATCTCTCTCTCTGTTATGTCTCTTTCTCCGGTTATGATCATGTAGACATCTGTGACGTATTTATCGGTTTTGTGGTTTTCCTTCCGCCCTGTTCTTGCTGTCTCATCTTTGCTCGCTATCACATATATGGAACCTACCTTTTCTACCTATTAGAAAGCACTTAGACGTTCCCATTATCGGGGCGGCCTCATCAGAAAATGACTGGTTGTATAAATAATGTTTTTATGTCAAACTGATTTTTGGTGACTTTTTCCATTTTTATTTCTATATTATATAATAATCCTGATATGCTGCAGTTCTCCTTCTCACCACTGGGACTAAAACTAAGCTGAGACTCCCTGTTCTGGTTGTGTGGTGATAAGAGGAGGCTGCAGTAAAGTGATCTGTACAGCATTGCAGCGTCATTGACACCAGTAGATAGAGGAGACAATAGCAGCTCCCTGTGGAATGACCTCTTCACAGGTCACAGAGCGCGCTCAGTAATGTGTCACATTCATCTCAAGAAGACAGTGTCTGTCTATTGTCGTCTATATCCATGAGGTTGGCTGTAAACAGGGTGGATAAAAATCAATGATTTTTTTAAAAAAATCAAAAAAATCGGATTTTTTTGATTTAAATCGGATTTTTTTGATTTAAATCGGATTTTTTTCAATAAACTGCTTTTTGAGGAAAATATTTTACCATCCAAAGGTTCTTCCATCATGAGATAAAGCTGAGTTGTTTAACTCAGTAGAATAAAGGCTGTATATGTTCTCAAATGTTACAACATGAACAGAGTTGAGAAAAAGACCTTAATCCTATTGTTCTACAAACCTATGAATACAGAATCATCCCCTTCAGTACCAAGTCCAAGAAGTTAGACAATATGTTTCTGATTGTTTGGACTATTTTTTTTTTTTTTTTGTTTAGCCAAATTAGTTAACATGGATGTTTGTTTAAGCAAATAACGTATGCTGTAATGTTGTTATTGTTTCAGTTGAATAAATCCATTTAAATTGTTATTAAGTTCAGGATTATTTTTCTCCTTCCTAAGTACAACAGAAGAGTGGTGTCCAAATATGAATGATTAACCCATTAAACTGGGGAGAAAAAAGTAATATAAAAAGTGATTCTAAAAATCTTCATCTACTTGCATGTTAAAGTAGCAAGAACTAGTTTAGGTAGAAACTTTGATTTAAATCACTGATTTAAATCAAGCCTTCCGGACTAGTGATTTAAATCGTGATTTAAATCGTGATTTAAATCAGTTTGATTTAAAACAAATCCACCCTGGCTGTAAAGCATGTCACTTAGTGCTGTTAATTACAGCCAAGGCAATATGGCCGCCCCATAACAATTTATGAAAAGGAAAATGAAAAACAATTACAGTCAGAAAATGAAAAAACAGATTAGAATAAAAGAAGGAGTTTTTGCCTCTGACTCTAATGGGTAAGAGAAAATTTAGGTGACACAGTCCCTTTAAGTTCTTAGTATCTGTTCTGAAAACCTCTTAGATCAGTGACTGCTATCTACTGCTCCCTGTTATCAGCCATTCCCTATGGATATAATGTGTGATTACAGGCCGAAGGATCCCTTGCCCGTGACTCTTACCGAGACGCTTCACATTGATAAGGATCTGATTACTGTCGTAAGTCTCATATCTCCGTGTCTCATCACGTTGTAGTGTCAGTTCTGTGAGGTGGCAGCTGTACGCTCCTCCGTCTCCTTCCACCACGTTGTCCAACGTCAAACAGTGAAGACCATCTCTGAGTCTCTGTGCCGTCAGGTGACCGCTCTCATATCTCCGGACATATTCACCAGCCGCCTCCAACTCTCCATTACATCTCAGGGAAGCGACCTTCACCCAATGCCCCGAGGGCCGTAGAGAGAGCCAAGTCACCGCCATACACTGCGAGACTGAGGAGACCTGACAGAAGAGCCTCACCGAATCCCCTTCATACATCTCCGAAACATTGCTATACAGTGCTACACTCTGAGGAGGAGAACCTATAGAAAATAATATAACTACTATAATACTGCTCCTATATACAGGAATATAACTACTATAATACTGCTCCTATATACAGGAATATACTACTATAATACTGCCCCTATATACAGGAATATACTACTATAATACTGCTCCTATATACAGGAATATAACTACTATAATACTGCTCCTATATACAGGGATATAACTACTATAATACTGCTCCTATATACAGGGATATAACTACTATAATACTGCTCCTATATACAGGAATATAACTACTATAATAGTGCTCCTATATACAGGAATATAACTACTATAATACTGCTCCTATATACAGGAATATAACTACTATAATACTGCCCTCTATATACAGGGATATAACTACTATAATACTGATCCTATATACAGGAATATAACTACTATAATACTGATCCTATATACAGGAATATACTACTATAATACTGCTCCTATATACAGGAATATAACTACTATAATACTGCTCCTATATACAGGAATATAACTACTATAATACTGCTCCTATATACAGGAATATACTACTATAATACTGCTCCTATATACAGGAATATAACTACTATAATACTGCTCCTATATACAGGAATATAACTACTATAATACTGCTCCTATATACAGGAATATAACTACTATAATACTGCCCCTATATACAGGAATATACTACTATAATACTGCCCCCTATATACAGGAATAAAACTACTATAATACTGCTCCTATATACAGGAATATAACTACTATAATACTGCTCCTATGTACAGGGATATAACTACTATAATACTGCTCCCTATATACAGGAATATACTACTATAATACTGCCCCCTATATACAGGAATATACTACTATAATACTGCTCCCTATATACAGTAATATACCTACTATAATACTGCCCCTATATACAGGAATATACTACTATAATACTGCCCCCTATATACAGGAATATACTACTATAATACTGCCCTCTATATACAGGGATATAACTACTATAATACTGATCCTATATACAGGGATATAACTACTATAATACTGATCCTATATACAGGAATATAACTACTATAATACTGCTCCTATATACAGGAATATACTACTATAATACTGCCCTCTATATACAGGGATATAACTACTATAATACTGCCCCCTATATACAGGAATATACTACTATAATACTGCCCTCTATATACAGGGATATAACTACTATAATACTGATCCTATATACAGGGATATAACTACTATAATACTGATCCTATATACAGGAATATAACTACTATAATACTGCTCCTATATACAGGAATATACTACTATAATACTGCTCCTATATACAGGAATATAACTACTATAATACTGCTCCTATATACAGGAATATAACTACTATAATACTGCTCCTATATACAGGAATATAACTACTATTATACTGCTCCTATATACAGGGATATAACTACTATAATACTGCCCCTATATACAGGAATATACTACTATAATACTGCCCTCTATATACAGGGATATAACTACTATAATACTGATCCTATATACAGGAATATAACTACTATAATACTGATCCTATATACAGGAATATAACTACTATTATACTGCTCCTATATACAGGGATATAACTACTATAATACTGCCCCTATATACAGGAATATACTACTATAATACTGCCCCTATATACAGGAATATAACTACTATAATACTGCTCCTATATACAGTAATATACTACTATAATACTGCTCCTATATACAGTAATATACTACTATAATACTGCTCCCTATATACAGGGATATAACTACTATAATACTGCTCCCTATATACAGGGATATAACTATTATAATACTGCCCCCTATATACAGGAATATACTACTATAATACTGCTCCTATATACAGGGATATACTACTATAATACTGCCCCTATATACAGGGATATAACTACTATAATACTGCTACTATATACAGGAATATAACTACTATAATACTGCTCCTATATACAGGGATATAACTACTATAATACTGCTCCTATATACAGGAATATAACTACTATAATACTGCTCCTATATACAGAGATATACTACTATAATACTGCCCCTATATACAGGAATATACTACTATAATACTGCTCCTATATACAGGGATATAACTACTATAATACTGCCCCTATATACAGGAATATAACTACTATAATACTGCCCCTATATACAGGGATATAACTACTATAATACTGCTCCTATATACAGGGATATAACTACTATAATACTGCTCCTATATACAGGGATATAACTACTATAATACTGCCCCTATATACAGGGATATAACTACTATAATACTGCTCCTATATACAGGGATATAACTACTATAATACTGCTCCTATATACAGGGATATAACTACTATAATACTGCTCCTATATACAGGAATATACTACTATAATACTGCTCTTATATACAGGAATATAACTACTATAATACTGCCCCTATATACAGGAATATAACTACTATAATACTGTTCCCTATATACAGGGATATACTACTATAATACTGCCCCTATATACAGGAATATAACTACTATAATACTGCTCCTATATACAGGAATATAACTACTATAATACTGCTCCTATATACAGGAATATAACTACTATAATACTGCTCTTATATACAAGAATATAACTACTATAATCACGAACTGGAGAGAATGGAACGGCTGCACATCCCATCTATGGCTGATACTAATGCCGCTAGGCCTATATTAAAAATCAACACCAGAGTGTCTGTATATGAATTGATCAAGCCATATTGCCCCGTGTACCACCGCGCAGGTCCTCTGGTCCACACGGGTCCCTACGCTAACTCCACACCGTGTCGGTCAGCGACCGCCAACCCCGCAAACCGTGCACATGCAGGGAAGGGAGGCCATGGAACGGCCCTGCAACCCCAATGTCACAGGACCAGACCCAAAAAGCCCCACCAAAACCCGGCCAGCACCACCGGCGGGGAAGGCTGCCCCCAAACGACACAAGTATGGATATGGTATTACACTTACCATTGCTGCTCTCACAGAATGGGGAAGACATAGGGTCCAGACATGTGAGCACAGACATATCCTGCTAATTTTGAGGTGCAGCACTCTGTTTCTTCCCTGAACCGCATAACTACTATAATACTGCTCCTATATACAGGGATATAACTACTATAATGCACAAGCCAAGTAGTGAAGCAGCAGAAAGATGACCCGTAGCACTCACCAGTCTTCAGGCAGTCCGTATCTTTATTTCAGGGTGACATCAAACAGGTTGGTGTGGGGCAGGGGGAGACAGATCCAGCAGATGCTGTGCCCTCGGGCTACAGCCGTTTCGCGAGTAAACTTCCCGCTTTCTCAAGCCACTGAGGTTCAAACCCGGGAGTCAGTTAGTAACCTCTCACTCTGACGTCACCGGTGGGGGGTGTGACAGCACACAAACATAAACACAAACACACGTGGTGGAAAAGTGACACATTAAAAATGTAACAAGATGTGGAGGAAAGATGGGTTAGTTACATAAAGTACATAGTATTAGGGATCGAAGTGATCCTGAACATTGCTGGCCGCTTCTGAGTAGAATCGGTGTTCCAGTAGTTATGCCAAAGCAAACTTTATGAATGAACTGTAGAGTAGTAGTGTAGTACCGTTCTTGGCCACACTGGTGCTGCGCTCATACCAGCTTCAGCTAATGTGTCAGTTTTGTATCCAATTGGAGATGAGGCAATTAAATGTGGCAGAAACTTCAATGGGCAGACTTGGTTACAGGAAAGCCACCAGTTCATTGCGCTCATTTAGTCCCAGGCCTCCTAAGGCGTTTGTCCTAGAAATCCATTTTGCCTCTTTCCTTAGAAGCAATTTGTGGCGGTCTGTGCCTGGGGACCAGGTGTTAACTCTTTCTATCCCAGCAAAGGACAGGGCATTCTGGTCACTGTTGTGCGCGCTTCTGATGTGGTCGATCAGCCGATAACATCCTTGTCCGGTCCTAATGGATCTAAGGTGTTCTTGGAATCTTTTGAAGAAGCTTCTTATTGTGGATCCTATATAGAATCTCCTACAGGGGCAGAAGATAGCATATACTATGTAGTCGCTACGACAGCAAATGGGTTGGCGTACTTCAGCCTGATAGGCTCCCAGTGTGACCCGGGGGCCTTGTTCCATGAAGTTGCAGTAGTTGCACCTGCCACATTTCTTGTTCCCTGCGGGGTTTAGTTGCTGTAACCAGTTCTTCTTCTGGTTGCCTGATTTAAAGTTACTTGATACCAGGACGTTTTTTAATGTTTTGCTTCTTCTGAATGAAATGAGAGGTTTTTTTGCAGCGATCTCTCCTATGGCGTTATCACTTTCCAGTATATGCCAATTGTTATATATCACTTGTCTTATAGTGTTAGCTGCTGGACTGTACTTGAAGGTGAAGACAAATCTTTGATCTTTTTCTTCCTTTTTCTTTTTTTTAAAAAGGTCCTTCCTGGGTATTTCTCTCACTTTTTCCAGGGCTGTATTTATTACGTGCAGTGGGTACTCCCTTTGGAGCAGGTCAGTTTTGAGTCTTGCTGCTTGTTCTTCAAAGTCCGAATCAGCTTCGTTTATTTTTCTAAGCCTGATGAATTGGCCGTACGGGATCGCTGTTTTCACATGTGTCGGGTGATAACTGTTGAAGTGCAGGTAGCTATTTGTTGCTGTGGGTTTTTTAAAACCTTTTGTGGTGACTCCATCACAGGTTTTTTCAACTTTTACATCCAGAAACTCTATTGAGGTTTCACTGAAATTGCTTGTAAAGTACATATTGAAAGTGTTATTTGCATTCAGGTATATTATGAATTGATCAAATTCTTCTCTAGTGCCTTCCCAGGCAATGAAGATGTCATCCACAAATCTGGTATATTTTTTAATCTTTAGTATACATGGGTTGGTGGCATCAAAGATAAACTTTTCCTCAAAAGCAGCAAGATAAAGATTTGCAAATGTGCATGCTACCGGCGTCCCCATTGCAGTCCCGGATCTCTGTGTGTACCATTTGTCATTAATAGTGAAGCAGTTATTAGTGAGTATTAGCTCTAGAGCCTCACAGACAAAGCTTATGAACTCCTCACTTTTTTCGGCTGCTTGTAAGAAAGAGCCGATTACCTCGATCCCTTTTCCCTGTGGGATCTTGGTGTATAAGCTCTCGACGTCTATCGAAGCTAAATTCCAAGAATTTTCCCACGTGCCATCTTTAAGGATTTTCAGGAATTCGGTCGTATCCTTGCAATAGGATGGAGTTGAGTCCAGTATTGGTCTGAGCAACCAGTCGATGTACTTGGATAAGGATTCAGTGGGGCTGCCTATCCCCGAGACTATTGGTCTACCTGGGGGGCTGTGAGAGACTTGTGAGTCTTGGGTAGGAAATACCATCTTGGTCTCTTTGGGTTTTCAGCCACTAATTTCTCTGCAGTCTTTTTACTGATCACATTCCTTTCCATGCTTTTTCTCAGAAATGTCTGGATTTTACTCTGGATTTTCACCGTGGGATCAGAGGGGAGGGGGTTCGTAAATTTCTTTGTTCAGGAGTTGTCTTTCTGCTTCTTTTAAGTAGTAGCCCTGTGACATCACTACTATATTGCCGCCTTTGTCGGCCTTTTTTAGGACTAGATCTGTGCGGGATTTTAACCATTTGAGGGCTTTTTGCTCTCTTTGGGTCAAGTTGGGGTCCGCTTGGGGGTAGATGAGTGCCTTCATGTCCCTCTGTACTGCATTGTGGAAAACATCAATATTGCTGCCTTTTTGTATTTGGGGGTTAAAGCTGGATTTTTTTCCCCCTTTGAACTCTGACATGCTGGGTTCAGTGGTATTTATGGCAGTGTCATTACTTAATTCAGCCAGTGTGATTATACTGGCACGTTCCTCTGCCGAGAGGTCTGAGGCTGCGCTGAAGCCTAGGGGTCCCACTACTGTCTGCATTTCACCTTCCCGTTTTTCTTTATTTTGGTTATTATACTTGTTCTGCTTGAAAAATGCAGACAGTAGTGGGACCCCTAGGCTTCAGCGCAGCCTCAGACCTCTCGGCAGAGGAACGTGCCAGTATAATCACACTGGCTGAATTAAGTAATGACACTGCCATAAATACCACTGAACCCAGCATGTCAGAGTTCAAAGGGGGAAAAAAATCCAGCTTTAACCCCCAAATACAAAAAGGCAGCAATATTGATGTTTTCCACAATGCAGTACAGAGGGACATGAAGGCACTCATCTACCCCCAAGCGGACCCCAACTTGACCCAAAGAGAGCAAAAAGCCCTCAAATGGTTAAAATCCCGCACAGATCTAGTCCTAAAAAAGGCCGACAAAGGCGGCAATATAGTAGTGATGTCACAGGGCTACTACTTAAAAGAAGCAGAAAGACAACTCCTGAACAAAGAAATTTACGAACCCCCTCCCCTCTGATCCCACGGTGAAAATCCAGAGTAAAATCCAGACATTTCTGAGAAAAAGCATGGAAAGGAATGTGATCAGTAAAAAGACTGCAGAGAAATTAGTGGCTGAAAACCCAAAGAGACCAAGATGGTATTTCCTACCCAAGACTCACAAGTCTCTCACAGCCCCCCCAGGTAGACCAATAGTCTCGGGGATAGGCAGCCCCACTGAATCCTTATCCAAGTACATCGACTGGTTGCTCAGACCAATACTGGACTCAACTCCATCCTATTGCAAGGATACGACCGAATTCCTGAAAATCCTTAAAGATGGCACGTGGGAAAATTCTTGGAATTTAGCTTCGATAGACGTCGAGAGCTTATACACCAAGATCCCACAGGGAAAAGGGATCGAGGTAATCGGCTCTTTCTTACAAGCAGCCGAAAAAAAGTGAGGAGTTCATAAGCTTTGTCTGTGAGGCTCTAGAGCTAATACTCACTAATAACTGCTTCACTTTTAATGACAAATGGTACACACAGAGATCCGGGACTGCAATGGGGACGCCGGTAGCATGCACATTTGCAAATCTTTATCTTGCTGCTTTTGAGGAAAAGTTTATCTTTAATGCCACCAACCCATGTATACTAAAGATTAAAAAATATACCAGATTTGTGGATGACATCTTCATTGCCTGGGAAGGCACTAAAGAAGAATTTGATCAATTCATAATATACCTGAATGCAAATAACACTTTCAATATGTACTTTACAAGCAATTTCAGTGAAACCTCAATAGAGTTTCTGGATGTAAAAGTTGAAAAAACCTGCGATGGAGTCACCACAAAAGGTTTTAAAAAACCCACAGCAACAAATAGCTACCTGCACTTCAAGAGTTATCACCCGACACATGTGAAAACAGCGATCCCGTACGGCCAATTCATCAGGCTTAGAAAAATAAACGAAGCTGATTCGGACTTTGAAGAACAAGCAGCAAGACTCAAAACTGACCTGCTCCAAAGGGAGTACCCACTGCACGTAATAAATACAGCCCTGGAAAAAGTGAGAAAAATACCCAGGAAGGACCTTTTTAAAAAAAAGAAAAAGGAAGAAAAAGATCAAAGATTTGTCTTCACCTTCAAGTACAGTCCAGCAGCTAACACTATAAGACAAGTGATATATAACAATTGGCATATACTGGAAAGTGATAACGCCATAGGAGAGATCGCTGCAAAAAAACCTCTCATTTCATTCAGAAGAAGCAAAACATTAAAAAACGTCCTGGTATCAAGTAACTTTAAATCAGGCAACCAGAAGAAGAACTGGTTACAGCAACTAAACCCCGCAGGGAACAAGAAATGTGGCAGGTGCAACTACTGCAACTTCATGGAACAAGGCCCCCGGGTCACACTGGGAGCCTATCAGGCTGAAGTACGCCAACCCATTTGCTGTCGTAGCGACTACATAGTATATGCTATCTTCTGCCCCTGTAGGAGATTCTATATAGGATCCACAATAAGAAGCTTCTTCAAAAGATTCCAAGAACACCTTAGATCCATTAGGACCGGACAAGGATGTTATCGGCTGATCGACCACATCAGAAGCGCGCACAACAGTGACCAGAATGCCCTGTCCTTTGCTGGGATAGAAAGAGTTAACACCTGGTCCCCAGGCACAGATCGCCACAAATTGCTTCTAAGGAAAGAGGCAAAATGGATTTCTAGGACAAACGCCTTAGGAGGCCTGGGACTAAATGAGCGCAATGAACTGGTGGCTTTCCTGTAACCAAGTCTGCCCATTGAAGTTTCTGCCACATTTAATTGCCTCATCTCCAATTGGATACAAAACTGACACATTAGCTGAAGCTGGTATGAGCACAGCACCAGTGTGGCCAAGAACGGTACTACACTACTACTCTACAGTTCATTCATAAAGTTTGCTTTGGCAAAACTACTGGAACACCGATTCTACTCAGAAGCGGCCAGCAATGTTCAGGATCACTTCGATCCCTAATACTATGTACTTTATGTAACTAACCCATCTTTCCTCCACATCTTGTTACATTTTTAATGTGTCACTTTTCCACCACGTGTGTTTGTGTTTATGTTTGTGTGCTGTCACACCCCCCACCGGTGACGTCAGAGTGAGAGGTTACTAACTGACTCCCGGGTTTGAACCTCAGTGGCTTGAGAAAGCGGGAAGTTTACTCGCGAAACGGCTGTAGCCCGAGGGCACAGCATCTGCTGGATTTGTCTCCCCCTGCCCCACACCAACCTGTTTGATGTCACCCTGAAATAAAGATACGGACTGCCTGAAGACTGGTGAGTGCTACGGGTCATCTTTCTGCTGCTTCACTACTTGGCTTGTGCATTATATTGGATTAACTTACCTCTGCATACCTGTCTGAGCACCACATAAAGGCAACTCTATCGGGTCTAAACAATCCCGTTACCCGAGACACCATAAGTGACACTTCCTACACTTAAAACACATTTGTGAACGCATTGCTTACCACTGAATGCGATAGTGCCGACATCTCTTTGTAGCTTGTGTGATATAACTACTATAATACTGCTTCTATATACAGGAATATAACTACTATATTACTGCTCCTATATACAGGAATATACTACTATAATACTGCTCCTATATACAGGGATATAACTACTATAATACTGCTCCTATATACAGGAATATAACTACTGTAATACTGCTCCTATATACAGGAATATAACTACTATAATACTGCTCCTATATACAGGAATATAACTACTATAATACTGCTCCTATATACAGGAATATAACTACTATAATACTGCTCCTATATACAAGGATATAACTACTATAATACTGCTCCTATATACAGAAATATAACTACTATAATACTGCTCCTATATACAGGAATATACTACTATAATACTGCTCCTATATACAGGGATATAACTACTATAATACTGCCCCTATACACAGGAATATAACTACTATAATACTGCTCCTATATACAGGGATATAACTACTATAATACTGCTCCCTATATACAGGAATATAACTACTATAATACTGCTCCTATATACAGGAATATACTACTATAATACTGTTCCTATACACAGGGATATACTACTATAATACTGCTCCTATATACAGGAATATAACTACTATAATACTGCTCCTATATACAGGAATATAACTACTATAATACTGCTCCTATATACAGGAATATAACTACTATAATACTGCTCCTATATACAGGGATATAACTACTATAATACTGCCCCTATATACAGGAATATAACTACTATAATACTGCTCCTATACACAGGAATATACTACTATAATACTGCTCCTATATACAGGGATATAACTACTATAATACTGATCCTATATACAGGGATATACTACTATAATACTGCTCCTATATACAGGAATATAACTACTATAATACTGCTCCTATATACAGGGATATAACTACTATAATACTGCCCCTATATACAGGAATATAACTACTATAATACTGCTCCTATACACAGGAATATACTACTATAATACTCCTCCTATATACAGGGATATAACTACTATAATACTGCTCCTATATACAGGGATATAACTACTATAATACTGCTCCTATATACAGGGATATAACTACTATAATACTGCTCCTATATACAGGAATATAACTACTATAATACTGCCCCCTATATACAGGAATATAACTACTATAATACTGCTCCTATATACAGGAATATAACTACTATAATACTGCTCCTATATACAGGAATATAACTACTATAATACTGCCCCTATATACAGGAATATAACTACTATACTACTGCTCCTATATACAGGAATATAACTACTATAATACTGCTCCTATATACAGGAATATAACTACTATAATGCTGCCCCCTATATACAGGAATATAACTACTATAATACTGCTCCCTATATTCAGGAATATAACTACTATAATACTGCTCCTATATACAGGAATATACTACTATAATACTGCTCCTATATACAGGAATATAACTACTATAATACTGCTCCTATATACAGGGATATAACTACTATAATACTGCTCCTATATACAGGGATATAACTACTATAATACTGCTCCTATATACAGGAATATACTACTATAATACTGCTCCTCTATACAGGAATATACTACTATAATACTGCTCCTATATATAGGAATATAACTACTATAATACTGCCCCTATACACAGGAATATACTACTATAATACTGCTCCTATATATATAGGAATATAACTACTATAAGCACAAGCAGGTAGATGTGTTGGCACTATCAGTAACCCGTGGTTGTATGGAGCTATTTATGTGTTCAGGTTGAGTGACCTTGTGTGATAAGGAGCGTTGTAGTCTTTGTTGACTGAGAAATCTCAGTGACATTCATGCATCACAGTGGTGCTCAGCGTAAATGAGAAAGCAATTCATTTAATCAGCACAAGCCATTGAGAAAGTAAAAACCAGCGGCACTCACCGGATTAATGCAGTGATGGTGATTTATTGATACGATGTCATCATGCAGGTGACTTCAGGGCAGGGGGAGACAGGTCCAAGGGTGCTGTGCACCGTGGCTACAGCCGTTTCGCGGGCTAACTTTCCCGCTTCATCTGGCCTCCGGGGGTTTGAATCGGTTGTCAGTTTATAGTCTCGTCTTCTGACGTCACCGATAAGGGGGGGAGGGGGGGTGTAATACACGTACTCCAAAACAAAACACCAAGTGAACAAGTGCTACAATAAAAACATGTGTAACAAGATGTGGGGATCTAAGAACCAAAAGGAATAGTTATTGCACTACCAATCAGTGCTGGTGACAATATATACGGCTTTTATCCTTATAGGGTTCGCAGAGCCGATACAATTCCACATGGCGTAAGGCTCATTGAGAGAAGGTTGTGATATGTCTGTGTTGGCCTCTGAGGCTGCTAGGTCTAATTGAGCTGTCACACTCCGTGGATTTACGGGTGAGGACAAAGTAACAAAGATCTACGGCTCCCTGGGGCTGCCGGATCGCTGTGTTGTCTCTCTCTCTGCGGGGGACGTGTCCTCTGGGAAGAGCGCTGTCTGGCTAAGAGAACCCTGCATCACTACAGTGATTACAGGAAAGCTACGAGTTCATTTCTTTCGTTTAGTCTAAGTCCTCCCAGGGCATCGGTGCGTGCAATCCACTTGGCTTCTTTCCTCAGAAGGAGTTTGTGTCTGTCCGTGCCTGGGATCCAGGTATTCACCCTTTCGATGCCGGCAAAGGATAAGGTATTGGGGTCGCTGTTGTGGGCAGTCCTGATGTGCTCTACCAAGTGATGGCACCCTTGTCCTGTTCTTATGGACCTTAGGTGCTCCTGAAACCTTTTGAAGAAACTCCTGATGGTGGATCCTATGTAGAATCTTCTGCAGGGGCAGAAGGTGACGTAGATGAGGTAGTCACTTCTGCAGCATATTGGTTGGCGTGTTTCTACGTCATACGCTCCTATTTTTGTGTGGTTTCCTTGCTCCATGAAATCGCAGTAATTGCAGCGGCCGCATTTTTTGTTTCCTGGGGGATTTAATTGTTGCAACCAGTTGTTCTTTTTTGGGGGGGCATCTTTAAAATTGCTGGATACTAGCACGTTTTTGAGGGTTCTGCTTCTTCTGAAAGAGATTAAGGGCTTTCTGGCTGCAATGTCTCCAATTGTGTTGTCATTCTCCAGGATGTGCCAGTTGTCTTTTATTGCTTGCCGAATGGCATTTGCTGCCGGATTGTACCTGAAAGTGAAAATGAACCTTTGTTCTGAAACCTTTTTCTTCTTTTTTTTGAAGAGTTGGTATCTTGGGATTTCTCTTACTCTGCTGAGAGCATCATTTATTGTTTGTAGGGGGTATCCTCTCTGCAGAAGGTTTGACTTCAGTTCTGCTGCTTGGACTTCATAATCCGCTTCTGTAGTATTCACCTTTTTAAGCCTAATGAATTGCCCATACGGTATAGCAGTTTTTACATGGGTCGGATGGAAGCTGTTATAATGCAGGTAACTGTTTGTAGCTGTGGGTTTTCTGTACCCTTTGGTGGTGACCCCTGTGTCTGTTTTCAGCAGTGACATCGAGGAATTCAACAGACTGTTCACTGTAGTTACTTGTGAAGAGCATGTTGGATTCATTGGTGGTGTTGAGATAACTGACAAATGTTTCGGACTCTTCTTTTGTGCCTTCCCATGCTATAAAGATGTCATCCACAAATCTGGTGTATTTCTTGATTTTTAAGATAAAGGGGTTGGTTGCGTTATAGACGTATTTTTCTTCAAATGCATCTAGATACAGATTAGCAAATGTACAAGCTACTGGTGTCCCCATCGCGGTACCTGACCTTTGTGTATACCATTGCTCATTGAAGCTGAAGCAGTTATTCATGAGAATGAGCTCTAGGGCCTCGGCTATGAAATTCACGTAGTCTTCATTTTCTTCTGCTGCTCTTACAAACAAGCTGATGACTTCAATGCCCTTTTTCTGGGGAAATTTGGTGTACAGGCTCTCCACGTCTATTGTTGCCAGATTCCATGTTTCCTGCCAATCATCATCTTCAAGGATTTTGAGAAACTCTGTTGTGTCCTTAGGAGGAGGGTATGGAGCTTAAGATTGGTCTTAATAGCCAGTCTATATATTTAGATAAAGCTTAGGTTGGACTACCAATCCCCGACACTATTGGTCTGCCAGGTGGTGATACCAGAGACTTGTGTGTCTTTGGTAGAAAGTACCACCTCGGTCTCTTGGGGTTGTCACTCAGTAGTCTTTCAGCCGTTTTTTTGCTTATTACGTTTTTCTCCATGTTTCTCCTCAGGAAGGATTGCACTTTACCTTGTATTTTGATTGTGGGGTCAGATGGTAATTTTTCATAAATTTCTCTGTTGTGGAGTTGTCTTTCAGCCTCTTTTTCTGTATATAGGAGCAGTATTATAGTAGTATATTCCTGTGTATAGGAGCAGTATTATAGTAGTTATATTCCTGTATATAGGGGCAGTATTATAGTAGTTATTTTCCTGTATATAGGAGCAGTATTATAGTAGTTATATTCCTGTATATAGGAGCAGTATTATAGTAGTTATATCCCTGTATATAGGGAGCAGTATTATAGTAGTTATATTCCTGTATATAGGAGCAGTATTATAGTAGTATATTCCTGTATATAGGAGCAGTATTATAGTAGTTATATTCCTGTATATAGGAGCAGTATTATAGTAGTTATATTCCTGTATATAGGAGCAGTATTATAGTAGTTATATTCCTGTATATAGGAGCAGTATTATAGTAGTTATATCCCTGTATATAGGGAGCAGTATTATAGTAGTTATATTCCTGTATATAGGAGCAGTATTATAGTAGTATATTCCTGTATATAGGAGCAGTATTATAGTAGTTATATTCCTGTATATAGGAGCAGTATTATAGTAGTTATATTCCTGTATATAGGAGCAGTATTATAGTAGTAATATTCCTGTATATAGGGAGCAGTATTATAGTAGTTATATTCCTGTATATAGGGGCAGTATTATAGTAGTTATATTCCTGTATATAGGAGCAGTATTATAGTAGATATATTCCTGTATATAGGGGGCAGTATTATAGTAGTTATATTCCTGTATATAGGGGGCAGTATTATAGTAGTTATATCCCTGTATATAGGAGCAGTATTATAGTAGTATATTCCTGTATATAGGAGCAGTATTATAGTAGTATATTCCTGTATATAGGAGCAGTATTATATTAGTTATATCCCTGTATATAGGACATGAGTGTATGATTAGGGATTTCATTACATGTAAATCCTCATTTGTAGTTTATGCACTAGTCTGCACATGTGGGGCGTTCTATGTGGGGAAAACTAAAAGACCTTTATGGGTAAGGTTTAAGGAGCATGCCTATTCTGTAAGGACGGGAAAAGGCGTCCCGCGCCTTATAGAACATGTACGAACTGTCCATAAAGGCGACACAAGGGACTTGAAGTTCCTCGGACTGGAAAGAGTTAATTTGGTACCAGAGGGAGCAGATAAGCACCAGATACTCTTGAGAAAAGAGTCTCTCTGGATCTCCCGACTCAACGCCACGGGCCCGCTCGGCCTCAATGAGCGAAATGATCTAAGTGTATTTGTGTAAGATATTATTTACCTGTTAACATATATTTTTTCTGATTGATCACGTGCACGCTACCTGTGTATATAGCACACCTCCCCTCACATGACGTCATTACCTGGTCGACAAAGGGGGCGTGTCCCCGAAACGGCCGTCCCAGTGCGCGTCCTTACCTCTCCCTCCCTGCTACCCGCTATCCATGGAATAAAGTGAGCTGTCTCATACCGGGTGAGTGCTGTCTTCATCTACCTCATACATTACGTATTTCTTCCCTACTGTCTTGCACCCCCGGCACCCAGCCATACATACCGCGGTGTACCCTGCATACTGACATCCGTGGACCCATTGAGACTGGAGCATTGGATAGTGGTGCAGATCGGCTGTCTCTTTCCCCTGCATTTGCATACCTGTCTCTTCACTCAGCACACTACCCGACCAGCATGGAGATCCAAACGGCAGAGTCCACTCCACCGGTGCAGGCTCTACAAGCAGGGAGGGAGGGAGCGGACGCGTTTTTTGCGTCATGTAACGCAAAGGAGTCTGTGCAGGTCATCAGCACAAGAGCACTTGAATATCGCATCTCACACCTAGCAGATCGGGAGACCAGACTATTCTGGACCATTAACTCCCTAAGAGCCTACGAGGAAAACAACAGAGTCCCGAGAGGCCTGCGGACATACAAGGCACCATCTTTATATCAAGATGACCCAGAATTCATCCACGCCTGGCAGACAGCCCATCAGAAACATGCAATGCACCTTATGTCTATCACGCTCCAGCGACACTGCAAGGAGTACGAACTGATCACCACAGATCTGTGCAAAGCTAAGCATGAGCTACGTAACAGAGTCTTAGAAGAGCAAGCTAACACCTTCTTTGCGAGACTCGAAACTAAGTTGATTACACTCCAAAATGAAACAAAAGAAAGAAAAAAAGACAAGTTTATGAGAGACAAACTTGATTATGAGACCCAACATGTGTTTGACTGGAGTCAAAAACACAGAAGAGGTCCTCCTAGACGTAAATACACGAGTGATATATATACCACGGAGTCTGAATCCAGTGGATCGGATGAGTATACCAGCAACACGGAGATGAACCCCGCACCCTCCTCAAACTCGTCCCGAGCTGCCCCTTTAGGAGGAAAACCAGAAGGGGGGGCAAAAAGTGGAGGGCAACGAGGAAAAGGAGACAGGAAGAGGAAAAACGTATCGTGGAAACGCTAACTATACCGGACAATGTAATCAACATTTCAGGAACTGAGATTCCCCCGGACTGCCTTCAAGTCCTATCCAAGGGACTCAATTTCGGTCTATGTGAGAGTTTTGACCCTGTAGGGTTTGAAATTGACTTATTTAAAGCCATCAGAAAAGTCAATTTAGTGAAGTATTTCGCTACTAATAAATTTACACCACAACAGCATAACACACTGTCTAGATGCTCCATAGGACCGTTAGGATTCCAAGCACCTATGGGTTTCAATGCCGAGAAGATCGAATGTCTGCGGTTCCTAGCGGACATTCCCTCTCCCTCTGACACTCCTCCCACCACCGTAGATTCCAGGTTTACTGGAGGGAAAAAGTCTACTTTTACCCCACAGGTGACACCCGGAGGGCCACTCGACTTATTCCACAAGTCCGTACTTAGGGATGTCAGGGCACTCAGATATCCACCTGTATCCATGAATGTCACAGAAAGGGAAAACAAAGCCATCCGCTGGTTGAAGTCACGGCAGGACCTGATAGTACGTAGAGCCGATAAGGGGGGGGCTGCTGTCATAATGTCCACATCATACTACCACACAGAAGCCCAACGCCAGTTAGGGGATAGAAACACGTACACTGTTTTAAACAGGGACCCTATGATAGGCATACAAGAAGGACTTAGGAAGCTATTGAGTAAGCACACAAGAGAAGGTGCAGTGGACCTAAAATTAGCCGAGAAACTCCTCCCTGATGCTCCCAGACCGCCCAGGTGGTACTTCTTACCTAAGGTGCATAAGTCACTGGAGGTACCACCTGGGCGACCTATAGTCTCAGCCATTAACTCTGTGACCGAGAACCTATCTCAGTTCTTAGACTGGCTCCTTAACCCGATCCTTAAGAGCACCCCAACCTATTTAAAGGACTCTAGTGACTTTCTTAAAGTCCTCAGTGACATCACATGGACCGAGGATTGTGCCCTGGCCTCGATTGACGTGGAGAGCCTCTACACTCGCATCCCACATGATGCGGGTGTAGAGGCTGTCAGGTGGTTCGTCACTCAAGGCAATAACCCTACAGCTATGGTTAACTTTATTGGCGAAGCTTTACATTTCATCCTCACCAACAACGTGTTCCGCTACGAGGACAGGTGGTATCGGCAGGAGATCGGCACGGCCATGGGCACGCCGGTCTCTTGTACGTATGCCAACCTGTTCCTCGCTAAGCTGGAACACGATGTTGTTTTTTCCACCAACAACCCTTACATTAAGTTTATTAGGTCTTACCATCGTTTTGTCGACGATATTTTTATTATTTGGCAGGGTACAGAGGCACAATTTTCTGATTTTATCCAGTTCCTTAATGCGCACAACCACGTCAACATGTTTTTCACATCCAAGTTCGGTGGCCATTCTCTGGAGTTCCTGGATGTCCAAGTTAATATCCACAACAATGAGATCCACACCTCGGTGTACAGGAAACCTACCTCTTGCAACTCCCTTCTCCATTTCGGCAGCTCACACCCTGCGCATGTTAAGAAAGCAATTCCATATGGCCAGATGCTGCGCCTGCGCAGGGTGAATTCTACTGATGACTCATTCAATAAACAGGCTGCCGAGATGGAGAGGAGATTTGCTGAAAGAGGATACCCCGACACTATAGTGAAAGAAGCACGTCACAGGGCCAGTATACAGAACAGGGACAATCTTCTGTCATCCTCCACTAAACACAAACCCCTTGATAGAAGGTTTAATTTTATTTTCCAGAACTCCCCCAATAATTTAGCCATACAAGAGGCCATTAAAAAACACTGGCATTTGCTGGAATCAGATCCTGACCTTAGGGAAATTGCAGAAAGGAAACCGTGTGTCTCTTATAGGAAAAACAAAACTATAGCCGATCATCTAAATACCCCCAGCTCACAGGTTGAGAACACCGACTGGCTGTCTCGGACACTGCCCCAGGGAAATAAAAAATGTGGTCAGTGCAAGTACTGCACCCAATTGCTGAATGTATCCTACATTTCCCTAGGAGGACATGAGTGTATGATTAGGGATTTCATTACATGTAAATCCTCATTTGTAGTTTATGCACTAGTCTGCACATGTGGGGCGTTCTATGTGGGGAAAACTAAAAGACCTTTATGGGTAAGGTTTAAGGAGCATGCCTATTCTGTAAGGACGGGAAAAGGCGTCCCGCGCCTTATAGAACATGTACGAACTGTCCATAAAGGCGACACAAGGGACTTGAAGTTCCTCGGACTGGAAAGAGTTAATTCGGTACCAGAGGGAGCAGATAAGCACCAGATACTCTTGAGAAAAGAGTCTCTCTGGATCTCCCGACTCAACGCCACGGGCCCGCTCGGCCTCAATGAGCGAAATGATTTAAGTGTATTTGTGTAAGATATTATTTACCTGTTAACATATATTTTTTCTGATTGATCACGTGCACGCTACCTGTGTATATAGCACACCTCCCCTCACATGACGTCATTACCTGGTCGACAAAGGGGGCGTGTCCCCGAAACGGCCGTCCCAGTGCGCGTCCTTACCTCTCCCTCCCTGCTACCCGCTATCCATGGAATAAAGTGAGCTGTCTCATACCGGGTGAGTGCTGTCTTCATCTACCTCATACATAACTACTATAATACTGCTCCCTATATACAGGGATATAACTACTATAATACTGCTCCTATATACAGGAATATAACTACTATAATACTGCTCCTACACTTCCGGTCTGGCAGCCATAGACCAGACATATATATAAGAGGCACACAGCCAGCACAGCCACAGATAAGGGGGTTACTTTGCATACTCCCCCTAAATAACACACAGACCCCAAGCCTCAGCTGATTATAGACTCTGCCTGTGAGAAGTGAGCTGCTGCCACACAGAGACAGAGACTAACACCTCTGCATAAATAAAAAAAAAAAAAAAACATTCACCACACAAAAGATTACCCAAATATTCTAAAGAAGAAATAATCTCCTCACAGTGAATAACAGTGTTGCTCAATTTTCAGCTGGAATTTGAGAACAATCATATTGCAATTATACTATAAAAAGCAAAGACTGGGGCGTGGCTTGAGCATGGCAGAGTGAGGACGCATCTGACCGCAGCTCCGGGCCTTACGATACATTACCGGGACTTCACACACCGCTACCCCTTCACCGTTATGCCCACTGGGGGCAGGAAGACACCCGCTATCAGGTCGGTCAATCCCCGTAACTCCCTGGACCGATTTGTCCGGTCTGCAGCGAGTGAATCCCCGTCCTCCTCACAGCACACTAAGATGGCCGCCGCACCTGCCACCCGGCGCGTCACGCAGAAGACTGCTCCTGCATTCCCGGAGCTGAGCCAGACCCTGCCGCAGATCCTGCGTACCCCGCAGGGAGATGGACTGTCGCCCTCAGCCACCGCTTCACAAGACCCCCAGAGCCCGGCGCCTCCTGACGCGCTGCTCGCTGAGGTGAGAACCCTGCTTCAGGCCCTCCCCACCAGAGAGGAGCTTACCACCCAACTGACGCGCATGGAAGAGTGTCGGGCCGGGGACATGGCGGAAATCAAAGCCTCGATGTCCTCCATCACAACCGCTGTGTCTGGGCTGGAAGCGAGACAAGACGTCACAGAGCAGGCTCTCGCTTCCATTACCCCCCGCGTGGACTCCCAAGATGTAATCTTGCGGGACTTGATCGCACACGTGGACGACCTCGAGAACCGGGGTCGTCGCAATAATGTGAAGATCCGTGGTTTGCCTGAAGATATCGGGCCAGACCGTCTTGCCCGTGCAGTTAAACACATCTTCAATTGTTACCTGGGAGACCCCTCAGACACCCCTATTGAAATGGACCGTACTCACAGGGTAGCTGGCCAACGTCCGGCCGACAGAAACCGCCCCCGGGATGTCTTGTGCCGAGTACACTATTACCAGCAGAAGGAGGCAATAATGCAACGCGCATGGGAGCGAGGCCCGATGCAGTTTGAGGGGTCAGAGATCACTCTCCTCCCGGACCTCTCCCGGCGCACCCTGGCTATGCGCCGCTTGCTCCGTCCTCTCCTGGATGCCATCAGAGACCTGGGAGCATCCTATAGATGGGGCTATCCATTCCACCTCATCATCAGGCATGCCGGGACCACTTACCTGCTTCGTGCGCCGCAAGATCTGCCTGGGGCGCTGGATTTTCTCGGTATACCGTCGCTTCATCTGCCGGACTGGACGACCCCGGACCTCCCACCCCTGCCGGCTGGTGTTGTTGCAGGGAGTCGTTCACCACGACCGGAAACGAGAAGATCCCGCTCTCCTCTCCGTGGGGGCCCCCGTTCCCCCCGTCATGGAGGGGACCGTTTACCTCTGATCCGCCAGCCCGAGCCCCGCTGAGATGCAGCCTCTCCACTGAAGTCGGCTACATGTTCGGGTGATCGCCGTTGCGATCCAGTTGACCGGTTCCAGTTCCTGCTAGTTGCAGCACACACAAACGCCAGGCCGACTCCGAGGAACCTGCCAGCCAAGTAAGACTCTTGACAGCAGCAAGTTGGCCGTGTTATGGGATCTGCCGCGGTTGCTGCCCACCACCTGCAGCTGGAGGATGGGCCCGACTCTCCCTAGTCCTCCCCCCCCCCAGTTGACTTCTGGTCATACCCCCCACCCCCCCCCCCCCCCCCCCCCCCCCCTCTGAGTCCCGGGGCACTGAACGCCTCCCCCCCCCCCTCCCCAGATATCCATGGGTACGGATTCAACGACCATCTACAGTCCCCACCCATGCGCTTATCTGATATCCCCCCCCCCCCTCCCCTCTCTCCCCAGTCACCCATCCCCTGGACCAGGGACTGATCGAGACCTCAGCCGCATTGGCAATAATGGACCTATAATCTGCCGCAGGTGGGCCTGCCACGATATCACTGTTTGCCCCGCAAAGCTCCCCTCCCCCCCTCGCCTCTCCCCCCTCCACCCCCCCTTCCCTTTTTCCCCCTCCCTTACCTCCCCCCCCCCCCCCCCCCCCCCCCCCTTCCCCCCCCTCCCCTTCCCCTCCTCTTTCCCTTTCCCCCTCCCCCCCCCTTCCTCTTCCCTCTCCTCCCCCTTTCTTTCCTCACCACCCCTTCCCCCTCTCATCCCCGCTCTCTCCCTCCCCTTCCCCCCGCCCCCTCTTCCCCTCCCCTCTCCCCCCCTCCCCTCCTTCTCCCTCCCTTACCTTCCCCTCTTCCCACCCCCCCCCCCTCTTACTCCCACAGGACACCTGGATGTGTAGCCCGATTTTATGGGCCAATATGGTTATAGCATGTTATTAGACCTATTTGTTTGTTCGAGTTATCTCTCTGCGGGGGACCGCCAGAAGGCGCTATCGCTCCACCTTTACCTTTGTGTGACTGACCTCTCACACCACACTACCTTTCCTCCCCCTTGCTCTACTATACAGTCACCCCTGACCTACTAACAAAGCGGAGTCTCCACCCCCAGTGAGTGAGGTTCCTTCCTTTCTTGTCTCATACATGTCCCCTCCTACTGTCTGTCTGCCTACTACTGCTCGTTTACCAGTGTTTCCGTCGTCTTTCCTGTCCCTCCCGTCTCCATAATGGAGTCCCTACACAGGATTACCACCGACTTTGGGCCCCGGACGCGGTCCTCTGACCTGCTCTTCCGCGTTTTTCCCGCAGTCCTCAGCACAGGGATTTTTTCTTGCGGACGGTAGTCCCTTGGGCTCCCATCCCCCCTAGTGCTTGGAAGGTTTTTGCCTCCCTATTCCCTTTCAGTCTACCCCTCCCCCCATTTCTGGTTTTCTCTCCCTCCAGCCTCCCCCTCTCCTTCCCATCCCTTTTCCTCTTTCTCTCCTGTCACCTAGGCTTGCTCCTCACTGAGTCATGTCAACAGTGCTCTGTGTATCGCTGAACGCACAAGGCCTAAACGTCCCGGAGAAGCGCTCCTCTCTGCTGCGTCTTCTATGGGCTAAAAAGGCTGCTGTGGCCTTTATCCAGGAGACCCACTTCCGCAGTGACCAAATGCAAAGGTTGTCCAACCGCCACTTTCCGGATGCTTACCACAGTTGCTCTCCAGACTCTAAAACAAAAGGGGTTACGATATTGTTTGCTCATACGGCCCCCTGGGAATTTATAGATCAGAGAGCCGATGCAGAGGGACGGTTCCTTTTTGTGAAGGGGAAAATGGCGGGTATCCTTTGCACCTTCGGCACGGTGTACCTTCCCAATGTGGGGCAGGCTGCCTCTCTGCAGAGATACCTAGCGGAGATCGAGGATTTCCTAGAGGGGGTGGTTGTTCTTGGAGGTGATCTCAACATGGCTCTTGACCCTCGCCTGGACTCTTCTTCCGGCCACTCTGCTCTCTCTTTCTCTTCTTTAAGACAGGCAAAACAATCCCTTCACTCCTACCAGCTTATGGACACCTGGCGGCTGCTCCATCCCCGCGATAAAGACTACACCTTTTTCTCGCATCCGCATAACGTATATTCCCGTATTGACTATTTTTTCATTTCTCATGCAAACTTGGACTGTGTAACGGCGGCCTCCATTGACCCCATCTCTTTTTCTGATCACGCTCTGATCTCACTCTCTCTCTCCTTCGCTCCTCCCCAACCGCGAAGCTGGTCCTGGCGTCTCAACGAGACCCTGCTAAGGGACCCAGGGGTCCTGGCCGAAGTCCGGACCGACCTCTCTACATATTTCTCTGTTAATACTTCTCCCGAATCTTCTCCGTTAGTGGTATGGGAGGCCCACAAATGCTTCATAAGGGGGACGTTTATTAAGCTCGCCACTCGCCTTAAAAAGGAGCGACTGGCCAAAATACAGTCTCTGATAACGCGTATTGCGGACTTAGACAAACGTCATAAGGCGAGTCTGGATCCTGCCACAGGGTCGGAATTAGCGGATCTGCGCGGAAAGCTGAGAGATCTCACCTTTGCAAACGCCAAGGCCTCTCTAGCGCGATGCCGCCGTCACTATTTTGAATTTGGCAACAAACCGGGTAAGACCCTAGCCCGGGCACTGCGCCAACAGAGAGCCCGCTCTTTCATCCCCCAGATTACTTCCTCCTCCGGATCAAAACAGTCCTTAACTTCCCAGATAGCAGAATCCTTCAAGGACTATTATACCTCCCTCTATAGCCTGCCAACCCCTTCGTCCTCACTGGATTCCCCACCCTTTCACTCGGCAGTTGCCTCGTACCTGGCAGAATCGGGACTGCCGACGTTGTCAGAGACGGAAGCCGCCGCGCTTGAATCCCCCATTACAACCTCAGAATGGGATTGGGCTCTTAAGACGTCCCCTTCGGGCAAATCCCCAGGTCCCGACGGGTTCACCTTGCCCTATTACAAAACCTTTGGGCCTCTCCTCCGGGACCACTTCCTGTCTGCCTTTAACTCGGTACCCACTGGCTCCACCCTCCCCCTAGATGCCCTCCGCGCCCATATCTCCGTCATCCCCAAAGACGGCAAAGACCCCTCATTGTGCCAAAATTACCGTCCCATTTCCCTCCTGAACCTGGACCTCAAATTCTTTTCTAAAATTCTGGCGGCTCGTCTTACCCCATTTCTCCAAGCCATAATACACCCTGACCAAGTAGGGTTTATGCCCATGCGAGAGGCCCGCGATAATACCATTAGAGCCATAAACATCGTCCATCTAGCCCGCTCCTCTTCCCTCCCCGTCATGCTTCTGTCCACAGACGCGGAGAAGGCCTTTGACCGTGTAGCCTGGCCCTTCCTCTTTGCCACACTGAGGCATATTGGTCTCGGGCCTCACATGCTGGAGTGGATAGGCTCTTTATACTCCCACCCCTCGGCCCGGGTTTCGGTCAATGGCCTTCTCTCAGCTTCCTTCCCTATCACGAACGGTACACGACAGGGCTGCCCCCTCTCCCCACTGATCTTTATCCTGACCCTGGAACCCTTCCTCAGGCATGTGAGGCGTAATCCGGACATCTCTGGGGTACGGGTGGGGCCGGTGGAACACAGAGTTGCGGCTTACGCGGATGACCTCCTGTTCTTCCTTACCCGGCCCATAATCTCACTTCCTAACCTGCTGTCAGAACTCTCCCGCTACCAGGCCCTCTCTAACTATAAAATTAATCTCCAGAAGTCGGAGGCTCTCAACATATCCCTCCCCCCCGAGGTAGCTTCCTCTCTCGAGGCGTCCTTCCCCTTCCGTTGGGCCCGCTCTTCCCTCAAATATTTGGGGGTACAGCTCACCCCTTCCACATCTGACCTGTACAAAACGAACTTCCCGCCTATGCTCCAGACGATAGAAGGGGACTTGCTTCGCTGGCACAGAGGCACCTTCTCCTGGTTTGGCCGTTGTGCAATTTTTAAAATGAATGTCCTACCTCGCTTACTATACCTCTTTCAGGCCCTCCCGGTCACGGTGCCTCTGTCATACTTCAGGCAACTCTCCTCACTTCTTACTAAATTCATATGGGCTCACAAACAACCACGCATAGCAAAGACAGTTTTATATCGCCCCAAATCAAAGGGAGGTCTGGGACTGCCCAACACCTATCAATACTATGTCGCCTCCCACCTGTCCAGAGTGCTGGACTGGCACCGTCACTCCTCCTCGAAGCTATGGGTGGATCTGGAAAAGGCAGTTGCTCCAGTGTCTTTGCTGGCAGCTCCCTGGCTCCCGGCCTCCGCCAATCTTGTGAGCTCCCACCCCACTATTGCCCCGACACTCCGGGTCTGCCATAAGCATCTCTCCGCTAGCTTCATGGCCCCTCACCCTTCTCCCCTGTTCCCAATTCTGGATAACCCCTCGTTCCGCCCGGGGATGGAAGACCCTGCCTTCCGCACTTGGTCCCGGGAGGGTCGCTTTCGTGCCCAATCCTTTCTCAGGGGCACAGCATGGCCCTCGCTCTCTGACCTTAACGCCCTTAATGACCCCACCCCCTTTGGGTTCTGGAGATCACTTCAGCTCCATCACTTCCTACGTACCCTTCCCATGCCCTCCTGCTTTGCCCGTCCACACACACCTTTTGAATCCCTGTGCCTGGGCTCCGGCCCTCTCCGACACTCTCTTTCCACCCTCTATGCCATGTTGGGCTCACCCCCCGATCAACCATCTCCCCCCTTTCTCGGGGCCTGGGAGGAAGACTTGAACACCTCCTTCACCGCTGTACAGGTGGACAGAGTGCTCCGGTGCACGCATTCCTCCTCGATCTCCTCCCGCATACAGGAAGCGGGC
Organism: Dendropsophus ebraccatus; assembly: GCF_027789765.1. NCBI lineage: Eukaryota > Metazoa > Chordata > Amphibia > Anura > Hylidae > Dendropsophus > Dendropsophus ebraccatus. Next base: position 99,998,728 of record NC_091464.1, on the reverse strand, counting down.
TACAAGCTCCTCTCCCGTTGGTACCGGGTGCCTGTTCGACTGCACAGGATCTTCCCTGAGGTGTCCCCACAATGCTGGAGGGAATGCGGCGAGGAGGGCTCCCTCCTCCATACGTTCTGGAGTTGTCCCCGGTTGGAGTCTTTCTGGAAAGAGGTTTGGCGTATTGCCTCCACTTTTACTGACTACCCCCTCCCTTTCTCGCCTGCTCTTTTCCTCCTGCATGTGTCCGACATCCCTCTCAAAAGTTACCGTACCTCGATTCTCCGCCACCTGATCAATGCCGCCCGGGCCTGTATACCCGCTCTGTGGCGCCAACCTGACCCCCCTAGCCTTGCACTGTGGATACGGAAAGTGGAGGACATCAAACATATGGAGGACCTGACTGCTCAACTTCATGCCCGAAACTCTAGGTTCTTTAAGACCTGGTATTACTGGGAAAGGTTCACCGAGTCTCCTGAATATAGGTCTCTGCTGGCTAAGTGAGGAGCAGCCTACCTCCTTCTACCACCCCTCTCTGCACTTCCCCTCTTCCCATCCGCCCCCCCCCCCTCACTTTCCCCCCCTCCCCCCCCCTTCTTTTGTTCTCTGTTGGTCTCCGGACCTTTCCAAGGTCGAGCGCTAGCTCACTCCCTATCCTTTATGTAGGTTTGATATGCCAAATGAGTGTACTTTATGGGAGCCGTGGTTAGGTTTGTCTGCATTATGTGTCTGTATATGATTATTTCAGCGCCCTGCGAGTCGCCAATTGTACCCCCCGATGTATAAAAATTTAAAAATGTAATAAAATTTAGAATTAAAAAAAAAAAAAAATACTGCTCCTATATACAGGGATATAACTACTATAATACTGCTCCTATATATAGGGATATAACTACTATAATACTGCTCCTATATACAGGAATATACTACTATAATACTACTCCTATATACAGGAATATAACTACTATAATACTGCTCCTATATACAGGAATATAACTACTATAATACTGCTCCTATATACAGGGATATAACTACTATAATACTGCTCCTATATACAAGAATATAACTACTATAATACTGCTCCTATATACAAGAATATAACTACTATAATACTGATTATATATACAGGGATATAACTACTATAATACTGCTCCTATATACAGGAATATAACTACTATAATACTGCTCCTATATACAGGAATATAACTACTATAATACTGCTCCTATATACAGGAATATAACTACTATAATAGTGCCCCTATATACAGGAACATACTACTATAATACTGCTCCTATATACAGGAGTATAACTACTACAATACTGCTCCTATATACAGGGATATACTACTATAATACTGCTCCTATATACAGGGATATACTACTATAATACTGCTCCTATATACAAGAATATACTACTATAATGCTGCTCCCTATATACAGGAATATACTACTATAATACTGCTCCTATATACAGGAATATACTACTATAATACTGCTCCTATATACAGGAATATACTACTATAATACTGCTCCCATATACAGGGATATACTACTATAATACTGCCCCTATATACAGAAATATAACTACTATAATACTGCTCCTATATACAAGAATATAACTACTATAATACTGATTATATATACAGGGATATACTACTATAATACTGCTCCTATATACAGGAATATAACTACTATAATACTGCTCCTATATACAGGAATATAACTACTATAATACTGCTCCTATATACAGGAATATACTACTATAATACTGCTCCTATATACAGGAATATAACTACTATAACACTGCTCCTATATACAGGGATATAACTACTATAATACTGCTCCTATATACAGGGATATAACTACTATAATACTGCTCCTATATACAGGAATATAACTACTATAATACTGCTCCTATATACAGGAATATAACTACTATAATACTGCTCCTATATACAGGAATATACTACTATAATACTGCTCCTATATACAGGAATATAACTACTATAATACTGCTCCTATATACAGGAATATACTACTATAATACTGCTCCTATATACAGGGATATAACTACTATAATACTGCTCCTATATACAGGAATATAACTACTATAATACTGCTCCTATATACAGGGATATAACTACTATAATACTGCTCCTATATACAAGAATATAACTACTATAATACTGCTCCTATATACAAGAATATAACTACTATAATACTGATTATATATACAGGGATATAACTACTATAATACTGCTCCTATATACAGGAATATAACTACTATAATACTGCTCCTATATACAGGAATATAACTACTATAATACTGCTCCTATATACAGGAATATAACTACTATAATAGTGCCCCTATATACAGGAACATACTACTATAATACTGCTCCTATATACAGGAGTATAACTACTACAATACTGCTCCTATATACAGGGATATACTACTATAATACTGCTCCTATATACAGGGATATACTACTATAATACTGCTCCTATATACAAGAATATACTACTATAATGCTGCTCCCTATATACAGGAATATACTACTATAATACTGCTCCTATATACAGGAATATACTACTATAATACTGCTCCTATATACAGGAATATACTACTATAATACTGCTCCCATATACAGGGATATACTACTATAATACTGCCCCTATATACAGAAATATAACTACTATAATACTGCTCCTATATACAAGAATATAACTACTATAATACTGATTATATATACAGGGATATACTACTATAATACTGCTCCTATATACAGGAATATAACTACTATAATACTGCTCCTATATACAGGAATATAACTACTATAATACTGCTCCTATATACAGGAATATACTACTATAATACTGCTCCTATATACAGGAATATAACTACTATAACACTGCTCCTATATACAGGGATATAACTACTATAATACTGCTCCTATATACAGGGATATAACTACTATAATACTGCTCCTATATACAGGAATATAACTACTATAATACTGCTCCTATATACAGGAATATAACTACTATAATACTGCTCCCTATATACAGGAATATAACTACTATAATACTGCCCCTATATACAGGGATATAATTACTATAATACTGCCCCCTATATACAGGGATATAACTACTATAATACTGCACCTATATACAGGAACATACTACTATAATACTGCTCCTATATACAGGAATATAACTACTATAATACTGCTCCTCTATACAGGAATATAACTACTATAATACTACTCCTATATACAGGGATATAACTACTATAATACTGCTCCTATATACAGGAATATAACTACTATAATACTGCTCCTATATACGGGAATATAACTACTATAATACTGCTCCTATATACAGGAATATAACTACTATAATACTGCTCCTATATACAGGAATATAACTACTATAATACTGCTCCTATATACAGGAACATACTACTATAATACTGCTCCTATATACAGGAATATAACTACTATAATACTGCTCCTATATACAGGGATATAACTACTATAATACTGATCCTATATACAGGGATATACCTACTATAATACTGCCCCCTATATACAGGAATATAACTACTATAATACTGCTCCTATATACAGGAATATAACTACTATAATACTGCCCCTATATACAGGAATATACTACTATAATACTGATCCTATATACAGGAATATAACTACTTTAATACTGCCCCCTATATACAGGAATATACTACTATAATACTGCTCCCTATATACAGGGATATACTACTATAATACTGCTCCTATATACAGGAATATACTACTATAATACTGCTCCTATATACAGGAATATACTACTATAATACTGCTCCTATATACAGGAATATAACTACTATAATACTGCCCCTATATACAGGAATATACTACTATAATACTGCCCCCTATATACAGGAATATAACTACTATAATACTGCTCCTATATACAGGGATATAACTACTATAATACTGCTCCTATATACAGGAATATACTACTATAATACTGCTCCTAGATACAGGAATATAACTACTATAATACTGCTCCTATATACAGGGATATAACTACTATAATACTGCTCCTAGATACAGGAATATAACTACTATAATACTGTCCCCTATGCGGTATATTTGTTCTCCTCTATGGTTACTTACGTGGTGTTTCTATGGTGACCTGTACTGGGGAGGATTGTCTTCTTCTCTGGGTCCTCTCCTCCATGACATCACACAGGTAGGAGCCTCCATCTTGCTCTCTGGTTTGGCCCATGCGTAGGGCCCAGGTTTCCTGGTTTTTTCTTATCACATACATTTGCCCCGTTGCCCCCCGTGCGGTGTAGTTTGTTCCGAGGCTGCTGATGCCAGAGGGGTCCCATGTTGTCATCTTGACGCCATTAAGCAGCCAGGTGACATGGAAGCGGCCACCAATGAGCCAGTGTGTGGATACGGTGCAGGTGATCTCCAGGGGACTCCTTAGCTCCACGTGAGGGTTTGTGGTCTCTGCTTGTACCTCGAAATCTCCACCTAGAATCAGAACTGGATTGGGACTCTCCAGAATGCATTTTATACAGGTAGACCTAGAACCTCTACTCTATAAGATACCAGAGCACTGACACTGTCCGGAGCACACATCAAGAGCAAGACTAGGTCCACCGTGACGTATCCAGAACAACATACCAGACAGTAGATATCATGACTCACTCACTATCTAGATTGTGTAAATCAGAAGAATACCGCGGTTTGGGAAAATAAACACGTTGTGTTGAATTCTATCCCATGAGTGCTGCGGTATTCTTCTGATTTATATTACCTATATACCGGGTGGTCGCTGGTATATACCGCCTGGCACCACATTCATCGCTACACGAGTGCTGCATTCATTCTGAATTACTTATCTAGATTATGTAGAGATATCAGGAACATTACATGACATGATCTAGAACCAGATTTTCTAGGATCAGTGAAGACCACATTCATCTGCACTTACCCTGCTTTGCAGAGATCCTGACCATCGTCCTTTGGGACTTCTTCTCTTTGATCTTTGTCCATGTCCCATCAGGATCCTGGATCCATTCAGATCCTTGACAGAAGACATCTCCCTGGTCAGACAAGCGCAGATCCTTGATGGACAGTCTGTATGAAGAATTGCCTAGCTTGTCCAGGCGGATGTCTCCAGAGGAGAACCTCTCCGAGAAAGAATTTCCAGGGACAAGAACAAAGTCTCGAGACAAGGACAAGATGTGAAGGTCTTTGTCAGTGGTCAGAAACCAGGAGACAGCGAGATGAGTGTGCTGAGAGGAGTTACCAGACACCTGACATGTCAATTCCAGAGACCCTCCCTCCAGTCTGTCCAGCTTCTGCTCCGACATAGTGACTAGTAGAGTGTCTGGAAGGACTGAGATGAAGGAAGAGAACGTCACAGAGGGATCATGTTCATCTAGAAGCTTATACTATAACCTGGGATTCCCTGACACTCTTTGGAACTCAATCTTAGTGCACTCAGCTGATCTAGAACATACATCAAACATGTAGAATAGGTCTGGTAACAGCCACTTGCACCAGGAACAAATTCTAGAATATCCCAAACCAAGAACCCCACACTATCTAGATGAAATTCTGGAATACTTCACCAATCACCTAGAAAAAGTTCTAAAAATCTCCCCAAATTAGAACAGTTTCATCTTTTTTTCAAAACTAGAATGCATTCTAGAATGAGTCAACAAGCAAGAACTTCTGTGGACTATCTAGAAATACTAGAACATAATGATCCATAACCAAGTCCTGTATTATCAGCTATTAGGCGCAGTACTACAAGCTCTAGAATATAGCACAGCTTACCGCTCAGGTTGACCTTGGCGCTGTAGCTGCCGTAGAACTTGGGGTCGGTGTTGGGAGTGTGACATTCGTACTCTCCAGCATCCCGTTCCTGCAGCTGGCCGATGTGTAGGACAGTGTGGTCACCGGTCACTCGCTCTATGTAGATGTCCCCATTGCGGACACGCTGGCTGAAGATGGCGTAGGAGAAGGAGGGGTCCCGGGTGCTCACGATCTGGACCTCCCTGTCGGGGGCGGATGGCAGGTAGATGGAGTATTGGAAGGTCTGCTCTGAGGGGCCCTGGTAACCTCTGACCTGGCACCAGATGGTGATGTGGGAGCCCACTGTGCGGTACAGGGGCCCCTGCTGGATGGTCACCTCTCGCTGAGCCCAGGAGACGCCTGTGAGGAAGAGACAACAGGGCTAGTATAGGACTGGGGCTCTATCAGGATGATTCTGAGGGCCCCAGATCTACTCCTTTAATTGGTCATCCTCTGCTGGACCTTTGGGGCCCCTATTTCATGTCAAAGTCTGGGTCCAAGGGGTTGTCCTGGCTAGCTCATTTAGTTATGGGACCCCCGGGTTTCCGCTAATGCCCCATCTCTTTACAGGACCCCCAGGGCCCGCTCTTGCCCCATCTCTGTACAGGACCCCCAGGGCAGGCTCTTGCCCCATATCTGTACAGGACCCCGGGTTCCCGCTCATGCCCCATCTCTTTACAGGACCCCCAGGGCCCGCTCTTGCCCCATCTCTTTACAGAACCCCCAGGGCAGGCTGTTGCCCCATCTCTGTACAGGACCCTGGGTTCCCGCTTATGCCCCATCTCTTTACAGGACCCCCAGGGCCCGCTCTTGCCCCATCTCTGTACAGAACCCCCGGGCCCACTCTTGCCCCATCTTTGTACAGGACCGCCAGGGGCCCGCTCTTGCCCCATCTCTGTACAGGACCCCCAGGGCAGGCTCTTGCCCCATCTCTGTACAGGACCCCGGGTTCACGCTTATGCCCCATCTCTTTACAGGACCCCCAGGGCCCGCTCTTGCCCCATCTCTGTACTGGATTCCGAATTCTGCTCTTGCCTCATCTCTTTACAGGACCGCCAGGGATCCGCTCTTGCCCCATCTCTGTACAGGACCCCGGATTCCGCTCTTGCCCCATCTGTGTACTGGACCCCTGGGTCCCGCTTTTGCCCCATCTCTATACAGGACCCCAGGGCCCGCTCCTGCCCCATCTCTGTACAGGACCCCAGGACCCGCCCTTGCCCCACCTCTGTACAGGACCGCCAGGGGCCCGCCCTTGCCCTACCTCTGTACAGGACCACCAGGGGCCCGCTCTTACCCCATCTCTGTACAGGACCCTCAGAGTCCGCTCTTGCCCCATCTCTGTACTGGACTCGGGGTTCTGCTCTTTCCCCATCTCTTTACAGCACCCCAGGGCCTTCTCGTGCCCCATCTCTGTACAGGATCCTTGATTCCGTTCTTGCCCCATCTGTGTACTGGACCCCTGGGTCCCGCTTTTGCCTAATCTCTATACAGGACCCACAGGGCAGGCTCTTGCCCCATCTCTGTACGGGACCCCGGGTTCCCGTTTATGCCCCATCGCTTTACAGGACCCCCAGGGCCCGCTCTTGCCCCATCTCTGTACAGAACCCCCAGGGCAGGCTCTTGCCCCATCTCTGTACAGGACCCCAGGTTTCCGCTTACGCCCCATCTCTTCACAGGACCCCCAGGGCCTGCTCTTGCCCCATCTCTGTACAGGACCCCCAGGGACCCGCTCTTACCCCATCTCTGTACAGGACCCTCATAGTCCGCTGTTGCCCCATCTCAGTACTGGACTCCGGGTTCTGTTCTTGCCCCATCTCTTTACAGCACCCCCAGAGCCTTCTCGTGCCCCATCTCTGTACAGGACCCTGGATTCCGCTCTTGCCCCATCTGTGTACTGGACCCCTGGGTCCCGCTTTTGCCCCATCTCTATACAGGACCCCAGGGCCCGCTCCTGCCCCATCTCTATACAGGACCCCAGGGCCCGCTCTTGCCCCATCTCTTTACAGCACCCCCAGGGCCTTCTCGTGCCCCATCTCTGTACAGGACCCTGGATTCCGCTCTTGCCCCATCTGTGTACTGAAGTAATGGTGGAGACTGCACTGTTGTGGTGGTGGTGCTCGTGGTGGGATGGCGTCCCAGATGTAATGTAGAAGGAAGTCCCGGCACTTCACCAATTCAAATATATGCATATTTATTATGTGCAAAGTGTCGGGACTTCCAGCTTTGTACTGGCCCCCTGGGTCCCGCTTTTGCCTCATCTCTATACAGGACCCCAGGGCCCGCTCTTGCCCCATCTCTTTACAGCACCCCCAGGGCCTTGTCGTGCCCCATCTCTGTACAGGACCCTGGATTCCGCTCTTGCCCCATCTGTGTACTGGACCCCAGGGCCCGCTCTTGCCTCATCTCTTTACAGGACCCCCAGGGCTCGCTCTTGCTTCATCTTGGTACAGGGCCCTGTGTTCCGCTCCTGCCCAATCTCTGTACAGGGCCCTGTGTTCCGCTCCTGCCCAATCTCTGTACAGGGCCCTGTGTTCCGCTCCTGCCCCATCTCTGTACTGTACCCCCTGGGGACCGCTCTTGCCCCATCTCTTTACTGGACCCCTGGGGACCGCTCTTGCCCGATCTCTGTACTGGATTCCGGATTCTGCTCTTGCCTCATCTCTTTACAGGACCGCCAGGGATCCGCTCTTGCCCCATCTCTGTACAGGACCCCGGATTCCGCTCTTGCCTCATCTCTGTAGAATACCCCGGATTCCACTCTTGCCCCATTTCTGTACAGGACCGCTAGGGGCCCACCCTTGCCCAATCTCTGTACAGGACCCTGGATTCTGCTCTTGCCCCATCTCTGTACAGGACCCCGGATTATGCTCTTGCCCCATCTCTGTACAGGACCCCGGATTATGCTCTTGCCTCATCTCTGTAGAATACCCCGGATTCCACTCTTGCCCCATTTCTGTACAGGACCGCCAGGGGCCCGCCCTTGCCCAATCTCTGTACAGGACCCCGGATTCTGCTCTTGCCCCATCTCTGTACAGGACCCCGGATTATGCTCTTGCCTCATCTCTGTAGAATACCCCGGATTCCACTCTTGCCCCATTTCTGTACAGGACCGCCAGGGGCCCGCCCTTGCCAAATCTCTGTACAGGACCCCGGATTCTGCTCTTGCCCCATCTCTGTACAGGACCCCGTATTTCCCTCTTGCCCCATCTCTGTACAGGACCGCCAGGGGCCCACCCTTGCACCATCTCTGTACAGGACCGCCAGGGGCCCACCCTTGCCCCATCTCTGTACAGGACCACCAGGGGCCCGCCCTTGCCCCACCTCTGTATAGGACCACCAGGGGCCCGCCGTTGCCCCATCTCTGTACAGGACCGCCAGGGGCCCACCCTTGCCCCATCTCTGTACAGGACCGCCAGGGGCCCGCCCTTGCCCCACCTCTGTACAGGACCGCCAGGGGCCCGCCCTTGCCCCACCTCTGTACAGGACCACCAGGGGCCCGCTCTTACCCCATCTCTGTACAGGACCACCAGGGGCCCGCTCTTGCCCCATCTCTGTACTGGACTCGGGGTTCTGCTCTTTCCCCATCTCTTTACAGCACCCCAGGGCCTTCTCGTGCCCCATCTCTGTACAGGATCCTTGATTCCGTTCTTGCCCCATCTGTGTACTGGACCCCTGGGTCCCGCTTTTGCCTAATCTCTATACAGGACCCCCAGGGCAGGCTCTTGCCCCATCTCTGTACGGGACCCCGGGTTCCCGTTTATGCCCCATCGCTTTACAGGACCCCCAGGGCCCGCTCTTGCCCCATCTCTGTACAGAACCCCCAGGGCAAGCTCTTGCCCCATCTCTGTACAGGACCCCAGGTTTCCGCTTACGCCCCATCTCTTCACAGGACCCCCAGGGCCTGCTCTTGCCCCATCTCTGTACAGGACCCCCAGGGACCCGCTCTTACCCCATCTCTGTACAGGACCCTCAGAGTCCGCTCTTGCCCCATCTCAGTACTGGACTCCGGGTTCTGTTCTTGCCCCATCTCTTTACAGCACCCCCAGAGCCTTCTCGTGCCCCATCTCTGTACAGGACCCTGGATTCCGCTCTTGCCCCATCTGTGTACTGGACCCCTGGGTCCCGCTTTTGCCCCATCTCTATACAGGACCCCAGGGCCCGCTCCTGCCCCATCTCTATACAGGACCCCAGGGCCCGCTCTTGCCCCATCTCTTTACAGTACCCCCAGGGCCTTGTCGTGCCCCATCTCTGTACAGGACCCTGGATTCCGCTCTTGCCCCATCTGTGTACTGGACCCCAGGGCCCGCTCTTGCCTCATCTCTTTACAGGACCCCCAGGGCTCGCTCTTGCTTTATCTTGGTACAGGACCCCGGATTCCGCTCTTGGTTCATCTCTGTACAGGGCCCTGTGTTCCGCTCCTGCCCAATCTCTGTACAGGGCCCTGTGTTCCGCTCCTGCCCCATCTCTGTACTGTACCCCCTGGGGACCGCTCTTGCCCCATCTCTTTACTGGACCCCTGGGGACCGCTCTTGCCCGATCTCTGTACTGGATTCCGGATTCTGCTCTTGCCTCATCTCTTTACAGGACCGCCAGGGATCCGCTCTTGCCCCATCTCTGTACAGGACCCCGAATTCCGCTCTTGCCTCATCTCTGTAGAATACCCCGGATTCCACTCTTGCCCCATTTCTGTACAGGACCGCTAGGGGCCCACCCTTGCCCAATCTCTGTACAGGACCCCGGATTCTGCTCTTGCCCCATCTCTGTACAGGACCCCGGATTATGCTCTTGCCCCATCTCTGTACAGGACCCCGGATTATGCTCTTGCCTCATCTCTGTAGAATACCCCGGATTCCACTCTTGCCCCATTTCTGTACAGGACCGCCAGGGGCCCGCCCTTGCCAAATCTCTGTACAGGACCCCGGATTCTGTTCTTGCCCCATCTCTGTACAGGACCCCGTATTCCCCTCTTGCCCCATCTCTGTACAGGACCGCCAGGGGCCCACCCTTGCCCCATCTCTGTACAGGACCGCCAGGGGCCCACCCTTGCCCCATCTCTGTACAGGACCACCAGGGGCCCGCCCTTGCCCCACCTCTGTATAGGACCACCAGGGGCCCGCCCTTGCCCCATCTCTGTACAGGACCGCCAGGGGCCCACCCTTGCCCCATCTCTGTACAGGACCGCCAGGGGCCCGCCCTTGCCCCACCTCTGTACAGGACCGCCAGGGGCCCGCCTTTGCCCCACCTCTGTACAGGACCGTCAGGGGCCCGCCCTTGCCCCATCTCTGTACAGGACCCCGTATTCCGCTCTTGCCCCATCTCTGTACAGGACCGCCAGGGGTTCACCCTTGCCCCATCTCTGTACAGGACCGCCAGGGGCCCGCCCTTGCCCCACCTCTGTACAGGACCACCAGGGGCCCGCCCTTGCCCCATCTCTGTACAGGACCAACATGTGATCATTCCACTCATACCCCCCATCGTTATAACATTGATTCCTATAATCTTCAGCTCAGCTGCTTACCCACAATGCTCAGCCATAAGATCCCGGTGCACAGAGGGGCCAGGCAGGACAGGGGCCAATGCTTGCTGCTCCGCTCCATGGTGCTGACTATACTGAGCGGTCACAAGCAGCATTTAGTGCAGCTCCAGTTTACACAGGAAACCGCCGTCTTATAGTGAGACTCAGGCGAGACAAAGCAGAAGTGACCGCAGACACGGCAGGGTGGGTGGTTACAGCAGGGGAGCGGCCCCCCATGGCAGCCTGAGATCAGGGGCCACGCTGGAGTGGGAGAGCAGTCAGATTACAGGGTGCATTCTCCTACAATTACCAATACTGGAAACAGTCAGTAAGCTTGTGAGCAGACATTGAGCTATAGGGGCACAGAGACTGGAGCAAAGAGGACAGCAAAAAGCCAATGCCCGGGGCAAGCAGGGAGTGCTGGGAGATTTCAGCTGGGAAGCTGCACTTAGTTCTTACAGTCTGGAGGTTTGGAGATTATAGCAGCTTGTGGATCCCTGATCGATGCAAATGGCGGTCACTTCCCTCTATAAAGGTAATCCCCATCGACCCCGCTCACAGGGAGCTTTTATTTTATTTTTTTTAAACTTTATTTATAGAAATTTTCAAATAAGTATAAAACATTGTAAAAAGACAAGGAGGGAGTAACTCCCTTATGGAGTGATACATATAGCAGGGGAGTGCCCGCCAATTGCCAAGTGTGCTAATATTACAGTTCGCTCCAGTATTATCCAGAATTATCTGAACACAGGCAATCCGGAGAAAGAGGGGGGGTCGGGGGGGTGCCAGGGAAGGATAAGATACGTATTATGGAAATACAACAGGGGGGATCAGTCAACAACCAATCCAAACAATTAACTACAAACTGTCTCCAGACAGGTGGTCTAGAAGGGGTAGGAGTTGGCTTGACACAACATCATAAATTATCATTGAGAAGCATTGCATAGTATTAACGCCAATGGAGGTGGGCTTGGGCAGTGAGTGGAGCAGGATCTAAAGGAGCGGGCCAATCCGCCCACTTTTTATTGTTGGGAGGAGCTTTGATGGCGGGCAATAAGTTCTTCCATCGTGTAATTCGCTTGTACCGTGGCTAGAATCATAGTTAGCGAGGGCAGGGTAGGGGATATCCAGTTTCTGGCAATGGACGTTCGCGTGCCCGTTAGGATGTGAAAAACAAGGGTGAGGTGGTGCAGGGGTAAGTTGTCCAGGTTCAGTGACAAAAGCGCTGCCGCTGGGCCCTGTGGAATAGGATACCCCACTAGACTATTAATTTTAGTCTTGACCTGGGGCCGCAACCCTTTGATACGATCACACGCCCACATATATGCATAAGGGTGGCGGTGTGGTCCCCACATCTCCAACACAAGGGAGATACTGAAGGATAGATTTTTGATAGACAGTAGGGCGTGTAGTACCAATTGTACAGCAATTTGCCCAATCCTTCCATATGACTGACACATTTAGAAGTTTATTTTGGTAGTGTATATACAAATGGCCGCTGTTCAGCAGCGTATGACACACCCAGATCCTGCTCCCTGCTCTGCACCCAGAAGGACGGAGGCCCAGTTTTGTTTACAGCCATGAGATAAGCATATATGACTAAAATCCCCTTGGTATGTTTGTTCTTATTATAAAAATAGGACTCAAAGTTGGGGGGAGTCCCATTTCCATTCAATTGTACACAATAGACGCCTTATTTACAAGTACATAAAGAATTCCTTATGGGAAAGGTTGTGAGTGGAGGCAATCTGCTCGAATGGAGGCAGGCCCGAGCAGTCACCAATATCTATTATTGTGGTAATGCCTGCCCGTGTCCACGGGGAGAGGTCAGTACCGGAGCAGTAATTGGAGAGCTCTTAAGGGTATGTCTTGGGAGGGGTTGGGCCAAACCTTAAGGCCAGCCGTCACCGTGGGTGGGAGGGAGGGGATGGTTCTAGGGGATATCCCAACTGCCCATAGATAATCTTGTGTTGTAAAGGAGCCCAAGTATTGTGCCTCAAATTGTTTTAGTTTTAGTTGTTTAGCCAGTAAGGCCCCTGCTCTGTTATCCTATCACTGGAAATTCATTCTTAGTTTCCTAAGGGCCATGTTATGTTGGTGTAGGTTAGGTAGGTGCAGCTTATTATGAATTCTAGAAATTTCACGGGCCCTGTCCTTGCTGGACTTCATTTTATTCTGGTGGTGTAAGGAAGCTAATTGGGTTTGCAAAGATAGTAATGTTTGTGAGCGCTTTTTCTTGTCCTATGCCATTTGGCTTATAGTGACCTCTAATTATTGTCATTGAACCCAAAGTAATCCTTATCACGTGTAGTGGTGCTAGGTTTGTATAGGGGGTGTTGAAGGCCAGAGTATACCCCGCTGTATAAAATAGCCTAGGCCAGAGTATACCCCGCTGTATAAAATAGCCTAGGCCAGAGTATACCCCGCTGTATAAAATAGCCTAGGCCGGAGTATACCCCGCTGTATAAAATAGCCTAGGCCGGAGTATACCCCGCTGTATAAAATAGCCTAGGCCAGAGTATACCCCGCTGTATAAAATAGCCTAGGCCAGAGTATACCCCGCTGTATAAAATAGCCTAGACCAGAGTATACCCCGCTGTATAAAATGGCCTAGGCCAGAGTATACCCCGCTGTATAAAATAGCCTAGGCCGGAGTATACCCCGCTGTATAAAATAGCCTAGACCAGAGTATACCCCGCTGTATAAAATGGCCTAGGCCAGAGTATACCCCGCTGTATAAAATAGCCTAGACCAGAGTATACCCCGCTGTATAAAATAGCCTAGACCAGAGTATACCCCGCTGTATAAAATAGCCTAGGCCAGAGTATACCCCGCTGTATAAAATAGCCTAGGCCTGAGTATACCCCGCTGTATAAAATAGCCTAGGCCAGAGTATACCCCGCTGTATAAAATAGCCTAGGCCAGAGTATACCCCGCTGTATAAAATAGCCTAGACCAGAGTATACCCCGCTGTATAAAATGGCCTAGGCCAGAGTATACCCCGCTGTATAAAATGGCCTAGGCCAGAGTATACCCCGCTGTATAAAATGGCCTAGGCCAGAGTATACCCCGCTGTATAAAATAGCCTAGGCCGGAGTATACCCCGCTGTATAAAATAGCCTAGGCCGGAGTATACCCCGCTGTATAAAATGGCCTAGGCCAGAGTATACCCCGCTGTATAAAATAGCCTAGGCCAGAGTATACCCTGGGGCAGTGGTGTAGCTATAGGGGTCGCCGGGGTCGCCATGGCGACCGGGCCCCTACACTAGGGGGGCCCGCACGGCCCTCCCTTGCCACTTGTGACAGTGTCACTTTAAGCATCCCGAGAAGCTGCGGCCGCGCAGCTTCTCGGGATGCACAGATCGCTTTGATGTTCCGCCCGCACAGTGAGCACAGTGAGCGGGCGGAACATTAAAGCGATCAGAATACAGGAGAAGGACCTGTCAGCGTCCTCCTCCTGTATTCTCTCCCATAGGCTGCCGGCACTTCATACCAGCAGCCTATGGGAGGCCGGGCCGTGACCTCTCCGGCAGGCGTGATCATGTGACTTCATCACGTCTGCCAGAAGTCCCGTCCCTGCGGCTCGCAAGATGGAGCCCAAAGAGGAGGAGAGCTGCTGCCTGCACAGCGCGGATTAGGTGAGTAGGATGTTTGTTTTTTTAGGGGCACCTCTGGGGGCATTATTAGTTCATGGGGGCACCTCTGGGGGCATTATTAGTTCATGGGGGCACCTCTGAGGGCATTATTAGTATATGGGGGCACCTCTGAGGGCATTATTAGTTCTTGGGGGCACCTCTGGGGGCATTATTAGTTCTTGGGGGAACCTCTGGGGGCATTATTAGTATATGGGGGCACCTCTGGGGGCATTATTAGCTCATGGGGGCACCTCTGGGGGCACTATTAGCTCATGAGAACACCTCTGGGGGCATTATTAGTGTATGGGGGCACCTCTGGGGGCATTATTAGTTCATAGGGGGCAACTCTGTGGGCGTTATTAGTGTATGGGGGCACCTCTGGGGCCATTATTTGTTCATGGGGGCACCATTAGCTCATGAGGGCACCTCTGGGGGCATTATTATTGTATGGGGGGCACCTCTGGGGGCATTATTAGCTCATGGGGGCACAGCAGGGGATCCTACATACAGGGGGCATCCCACATTCCTACTCACTTTACTGCACATTACACCACACAGCGCAGTTACTATGGGAGCCTACAGGAGGGAGGAAGGGAAGGAACGTGCTAGAAATGTGCGGAGCCTAAATTGTTTGTCTCGCAGGTTCTAAGGGGATGAAACGTATCTGGAAGGAATCATCTTGGAGGTCTGGGCCGGATGAAGAGGAAAAGGGAAAGTGACGCCTCAGATCAAAGAAGACATCACCGGTGAGTCACTGTATGACGGTTTTCTTATTTTGTAGAACATCATTTAGTAGGGGCGCCCCGAGGTGGAAAAGGTTGGGAAGCACTGCGCTAATCTGTCCCGCTGCGCCCGCTGGCACATGCTGTCATCTGATTGGGCCTCTTACCTAATCAGATGACAGCAAGTACCAGCGCCCCCTCCTCCAGACATCTGCCTTGGCGGCCCAAGCTGTGTCCTATGGCCGTATCTGACTGCACATAGACCCAAAGCAACCAAAAACCATAATTAATAAGCATAGCTGCCAGGAATAAAGACACAGACACTGATATAACTTTTGCTGGGTGGTGATCGGCCACAGCTTTTAATTATTTCTCAAACCAAACCAATAACCGGGCACGTAGTGCCGAACTCTTAGACCGAGGGGTGTAAAGGGGTATGCCGGACGACAGACTCCTGCCGTGCAAGTCCGCCTTACTAACCCAACACGCCTGCTTAGCAGGTAATTTCCGCCACGGAGGAGACCTTGTAGCCCTACACGGGGCTCCGACCACCACCCAACAAAGAGGGCCTGCTTAATGCCATCTTGGATGCAAGAGAATTACATCAGCTCAATATATATCAGAGCACTCCATCAACCGCCATCAATCTTTTATCGCCCTTTAACCGGTGACGCTCCACCCTAGAGCATCATCGAACAAAACAGGACTTGTGGGTGTTCAGTGAGAGGTAGTGGATACCATACCAAGAGTCCTAGATGTTACACACCGCAGATTATTGTCACCATGCCTGATCTCTGCAGATTGAGCAGCCCACAGTGTAGAGTTCTCCACAATCCAAACCAATGAGTGAACCTAGAGAAGAAAAAAGATAAATTTAAAACAACCAAAACAGCAGCTTCAAAACCCATGTAGTGTGCAAAGCAAGAGCAAATGGTAACGCCTATTGCAAATGAACTCAGTCTAGGAAAGGTCTTGCTGCTCCATAGCCACCTCTAATGTAAGGGAGTGTGTCTCTAAGCCACTGGGAGAGAGTGCAAGGGATGGAAAAGACTGAAAAATGGAGCAAGATTAAAACAGTGAAGAAGTGGGGGGTTAATCCTTGTGAACCAAGAATCTATTACCTAGAACCATGATTTCTGAAAGTCGACCACAAGCCACTCTGAACAGGCCGAGCATGAGACCGTCTGCAGTGGTGCTCACACCCTGTAATCACGGAATCACTCCTTAACTTATGGACCCAGACTCAGATCGGTTTTTTCTCCTGATATCCCCATTTAAGAGAAAAGGACCTCACAAATATCAAAGTCTACTAAAACCGCTCAAACAACTTGGCCTCGTATGAGGACTTGCAAGCCGAAGGGCAAAGCTGAATAAGTAGCCAAGATAATTGAAAGGCGATGGCACTCCATGGGCATGTGCTCCCTTCTTCACCCCTTAAGAGCCTGGCATATAGGGAAGACTAAGTGACATCTTCTCTATCCAACATTAAGCATAAATACAATTCTGAGCAAGATCCCAAGAAACCAGACTACCTTAAGTGCAATGAATGATCAATTGTAAACTTCAGCAGTGCGGCAGGATCAGCAGCAATTTCCCAACAGTCCATCAAAGAGAACCACCTTCCCACACCTTACCGTAATGCTGCCACATGGCCAGGATGACCGGTGAGAAGTGACATCCATTGAGGTCCACTAGGTGGGCATGGCCTGCCCATCATACTAGACCCAGAGAGAAGCTTACAAACAACCTGCAAACAAAACTGAGACCTATCACTGCACAAATGTCATCAATACCAGGAACATGGTGAACCCTGAAATAAATATAATATTCTAAGCAGTGAAGGACTGGTAAGATAGATGTCTACAGACAGGAAGGAAAGCCAAGCTATTAATGCATGAGACCACACTCATAATGTCCATCCACAAACCAACTGGGCTGATGGGAAAGATGTGTGTTTGTTTATTCTTAGTTTTATGATTAACCCCTTCATGACAGCCCAAAATGGCCTGAATGACCGTGCCAATATTTATTGTTGCATTTCAGGAACAAGTGTACTGTGTAATGGTGCCTTTTATGACAAATATTTATGGGGTGAATTTATTTATTTTTTTTATTATTATTTAGTTTTATGATCAAATAATTATACTCTTTTTGGAAGGAGAGACACTCAACATCCTACTAATATAGTGGCAGAGATGTTACCATGTTAAGTTTCAAGCCTGTTCCTCAAAGCCCATGGTCAGCCTTTAATGGCCTACTGAGATGTATACAGTGTTCAGGCCACTTGGATCCTCAGTAGTAAGAGAGAAGTAGCAAGCGAAAATCCCTTAGGCATAACCCGACAGAAGGGGGCTAAAGCCGCTTAAGGTTCCCTCCTCATACCCAACAAACCATCAAGGAGATCCAGCAACCTCCGCAATTCTGCAGAAGGAAAGCCGGCTTCATAAAAACCATCCACTCCAGGGAGGAGCTGGAATACAAACTAGTGCAAGAATATGAACAATGCAATGAGTGGTTGTGGTGGGGCGCAATATAATAGAATATTAAGCGCAGCAGGAGGTGTACAGACAAGGCAGCAACCAGACAGCAGACTCTATATACAACCAGACAGCAGACTCTATATAAAACTGAATTGAAAACCAAAACACAAGATACCAGCTGCTTACTTATAGAGGTGCTGGTAGAATCAAGGAGCCATCGCTGTTACGCTCACTGGCGTCCTACTGCTCGTTACCTGGGGTCTATAATCTAGATGGATCGGAGGTCTGGGAGAACGCATGGTGATGTACGGGCCTCTGCAGGTGGAGCCCTTGTGCTTTTATCTGAACATACCTGCAAACTGACCTGGGTGACGCACCGCCACGGGACCCAAAGAGACGTGTTACCAGAGCCACTGGTTGGGCCAATAAAGAGGCGATGATTGGTGTGCAAGCATAAGCCAAAGCCAGAGCAAAGTGTCTATGGGAGTCCTGTCCTGCTGTGTGATTATATGCATCATAAATACTGTCCCAATATATATATATATATATATATATATATATATATATATAACCAGTTCTCAAAACCTATACATTATATAGAATATCTATAAAGAACACCTATGCACTATACAGAACAATTTGAGACCACCCAGGCCACAGGCAAGCAGCAACCAGCCTTGGATTTCTGTGAAGTGTATGGGGACGATGCTGCTAGTGATGGCGCTGGATGTCAGCTTGTTTCCATTTTTTGTTGATAAAATGTGAAAATACTTAAATGAAATAATCTTATTTTAATTGCAACTCACTTTGATTCCATGTAAAACTAACCTTATTAGTCTGTATAAAACAGAAAGTATATATGTGCACAGGTGTAATTAAAATCATGACCACTAGATGGTGCTGTTCACACTGTAATAGGCAGATGTAAGTGTCTCCTAACAGTCTGACATGTACATTACTGAGCTATATTGTGACAGTCAGGTAGTTGTGCTAATACACCGGCCTAAGCTGAGATACCCGCAGACTGTCATCTATCATTGTCATCTATTATCATGATCTATCTAGCTATTCGCTGATTAAAATCCTAGACTGTACCTGCATCTTATTTCCCTACATATAGAAGTGTCCTCAGACTCAGAATAGCGACCTATGACCCATAGCCCAACCCGGGTGAAGCACGTCTGGAGCCAGGTGTCTTCTCAATCCAAGGTAGCTGACTTGGCATACTCTGTCTGTGGGGGTCATTCCCTTTCCATCACATATTGATCCACCGATACCAAGGACCAAGTGTCCATATATTGGCTGGAATACAATTATTATTTTACCTCCTCATCTAATGAGGGAGGGGGGGGGGGGGGGGGGGGGCACCATCTATTAGGGAAGGACAGCTGCTCTGAAAGTAAATGGCACCAGATGGGGAGGACAATTTACCCACAAACATTTTCAGGGCAGCTAAAACTTTGGAGTCAACCCCCCCCCCCCCCCTTACCCCACCGAGCGACACTTACTCACAAACTACAGGCGGAGCGGAAAGCGTCAGACAAGGCTCTGGAGGATCCATCATTACTGAAATCACTGCTGGAGCAACTGGATGAGGGCTTAGTGTGCTTGTCTGGACCAGGCCGCCACCCTGGGAAAGCAAATTCACCGCTGGAGCCACAGGATCAGGGCTTGGCGTGTTTGTCTGGACCAGGCCGCCACCCTGGGAAAGCGAATTCACTGCTGGAGCCACAGGATCAGGGCTTGGCGTGTTTGTCTGGACCAGGCCGCCACCCTGGAAAAGCAAATTCACTGCTGGAGCCACAGGATCAGGGCTTGGCGTGTTTGTCTGGACCAGGCCGCCACCCTGGAGAAGCGAGGTCACCGCTGGAGCCACAGGATCAGGGCTTGGCGTGTTTGTCTGGACCAGGCCGCCACCCTGGAGAAGCGAGGTCACCGCTGGAGCCACAGGATCAGGGCTTGGCGTGTTTGTCTGGACCAGGCCGCCACCCTGGGAAAGCGAATTCACCGCTGGAGCCACAGGATCAGGGCTTGGCGTGCTTTTCTGGACCAGGCCGCCACCCTGGAGAAGAGGGGCCCCGCCCCCTCAAGTCAGTGCGCACTATGTGACCAGACTCCTCGGATCTGGAACGCTCAAACAATCCTGGAATCCCTAGAATGGAGTCAGGAGTAGCGTAGAATGATACCAGGCTGAAACGCGGCAACAACAGCGCCACGAACCCTGGGAGGAACATTAAAGTGGGACCTGTGCCTGCAAATATGGGACAGTAACAGCATCACAATATGGTCCATTCACCTCAGGATACTGAGGGAGACCAGTATAGTCTATAGAGGAGGAGCCCTCATTAGAGAGCACTACCACCTCACCAGTGGGCTGTATGGTGATTGGGGGGGGGGGGCTGTATGGTGATGGGGGGGGGCTGTATGGTGATGGGGGGAGGCTGTATGGTGATTGGGGGGGGCTGTATGGTGATGGGGGGAGGCTGTATGGTGATGGGGGAGGCTGTATGGTGATTGGGGGGGGCTGTATGGTGATGGGGGGGGGCTGTATGGTGATTGGGGGGAGGCTGTATGGTGATGGGGGGGGGCTGTATGGTGATGAGGGAGGCTGTATGGTGATAGGGGGGAGGCTGTATGGTGATGGGGGGAGGGGGCTGTATGGTGATGGGGGGGGGCTGTATGGTGATTAGGGGGGCTGTATGGTGATGGGGGGGCTGTATGGTGATGGGGGGGCTGTATGGTGATGGGGGGAGGCTGTATGGTGATTAGGGGGGCTGTATGGTGATGGGGGGGCTGTATGGTGATTGGGGGGCTGTATGGTGATGGGGGGAGGGCTGTATGGTGATTGGGGGGAGGGGGCTGTATGGTGATTGGGGGGAGGGGGGGCTGTATGGTGATAGGGGGGAGGCTGTATGGTGATGGGGGGGAGGCTGTATGGTGATGGGGGGAGGGGGCTGTATGGTGATGGGGGGGGCTGTATGGTGATGGGGGGAGGCTGTATGGTGATGGGGGGAGGCTGTATGGTGATGAGGGAGGCTGTATGGTGATAGGGGGGAGGCTGTATGGTGATGGGGGGAGGCTGTATGGTGATGGGGGGAGGCTGTATGGTGATTGGGGGGGCTGTATGGTGATGGGGGGGGGCTGTATGGTGATTGGGGGGGGGCTGTATGGTGATGGGGGGGGGCTGTATGGTGATGGGGGGAGGCTGTATGGTGATTGGGGGGGGGGGCTGTATGGTGATTGGGGGGGGGGCTGTATGGTGATTGGGGGGGGGCTGTATGGTGATGGGGGGGGGGGCTGTATGGTGATGGGGGGGGGCTGTATGGTGATGGGGGGGGCTGTATGGTGATGGGGGGGCTTTATGGTGATTGGGGGGGCTGTATGGTGATGGGGGGGCTGTATGGTGATGGGGGGGCTGTATGGTGATTGGGGGGGGGCTGTATGGTGATGGGGGGGCTGTATGGTGATTGGGGGGGGCTGTATGGTGATTGGGGGGGGGCTGTATGGTGATGGGGGGAGGGGGCTGTATGGTGATGGGGGGGGGCTGTATGGTGATGGGGGGGATGTATGGTGATGGGGGGAGGGGGCTGTATGGTGATGGGGGGAGGCTGTATGGTGATGGGGGGAGGCTGTATGGTGATGGGGGGAGGCTGTATGGTGATTGGGGGGGCTGTATGGTGATGGGGGGGGGCTGTATGGTGATGGGGGGAGGCTGTATGGTGATGGGGGGGGCTGTATGGTGATGGGGGGCTGTATGGTGATGGGGGGGGCTGTATGGTGATGGGGGGAGGCTGTATGGTGATGGGGGGCTGTATGGTGATTGGGGGGGGGCTGTATGGTGATGGGGGGCTGTATGGTGATGGGGGGGGCTGTATGGTGATGGGGGGAGGCTGTATGGTGATGGGGGGGGGCTGTATGGTGATGGGGGGGGGCTGTATGGTGATGGGGGGGGGGCGGTATGGTGATTGGGGGGCGGGAGGCTGTATGGTGATGGGGGGCTGTATGGTGATTGGGAGGGGGATGGGGAGGGGGATGGGGAGGGGGATGGGGATGGGGAGGGGGAGGGGGATGGGGAGGGGGAGGGGGATGGGGAGGGGGAGGGGGAGGGGGATGGGGAGGGGAAGGGGATGGGAAGGGGATGGGGATGGGAAGGGGATGGGGATGGGAAGGGGATGGGGAGGGGAAGGGGATGGGGAGGGGAAGGGGATGGGGATGGGGAGGGGGATGGGGATGGGGATGGGGAGGGGGATGGGGAGGGGGATGGGGAGGGGGATGGGGAGGGGGATGGGGAGGGGGATGGGGAGGGGGATGGGGAGGGGAAGGGGAAGGGGATGGGGAGGGGAAGGGGATGGGGAGGGGGATGGGGAGGGGATGGGGAGGGGAAGGGGAAGGGGATGGGGAGGGGAAGGGGATGGGGAGGGGGATGGGGAGGGGATGGGGATGGGGATGGGGATGGGGAGGGGATGGGGATGGGGAGGAGGGCACATGGAACAGGGAGAGAATAGCCGGCACTGTGCATCTCTGGGCAACATGGAATTACTTACTATGAGGTGCACTGGAAACTAAGTGCCAGCATGGGGCCCAGCTGCTGTGAGGGGCAGATACACAGAGGGGACCTCCAAACTCCAACCAGGGAACTACTGAGGGATTACCAGAGGGGGCGGAGCTCAGACAGGAAGTGTCCTCACCAGAGGGGGCGGAGCTCAGACAGCAAGTGTCCTCACCAGAGGGGGCGGAGCTCAGACAGCAAGTGTCTCACCAGAGGGGGCGGAGCTCAGACAGGAAGTGTCCTCACCAGAGGGGGCGGAGCTCAGACAGCAAGTGTCCTCACCAGAGGGGGCGGAGCTCAGACAGCAAGTGTCCTCACCAGAGGGGGCGGAGCTCAGACAGCAAGTGTCCTCACCAGAGGAGGGCGGAGCTCAGACAGGAAGTGTCCTCACCAGAGGAGGCGGAGCTCAGACAGCAAGTGTCCCCACCAGAGGGGGCGGAGCTCAGACAGCAAGTGTCCTCACCAGAGGGGGCGGAGCTCAGACAGCAAGTGTCCTCACCAGAGGGGGCGGAGCTCAGACAGCAAGTGTCCTCACCAGAGGGGGCGGAGCTCAGACAGCAAGTGTCCTCACCAGAGGGGGCGGAGCTCAGACAGCAAGTGTCCTCACCAGAGGGGGCGGAGCTCAGACAGCAAGTGTCCTCACCAGAGGGGGCGGAGCTCAGACAGGAAGTGTCCTCACCAGAGGGGGCGGAGCTCAGACAGGAAGTGTCCTCACCAGAGGGGGCGGAGCTCAGACAGGAAGTGTCCTCACCAGAGGGGGGCGGAGCTCAGAAAGCAAGTGTCCTCACCAGAGGGGGCGGAGCTCAGACAGGAAGTGTCCTCACCAGAGGGGGCAGAGCTCAGACAGGAAGTGTCCTCACCAGAGGGGGGCGGAGCTCAGACAGCAAGTGTCCTCACCAGAGGGGGGCGGAGCTCAGACAGGAAGTGTCCTCACCAGAGGGGGCGGAGCTCAGACAGCAAGTGTCCTCACCAGAGGGGGCGGAGCTCAGACAGGAAGTGTCCTCACCAGAGGGGGCGGAGCTCAGACAGGAAGTGTCCTCACCAGAGGGGGGCGGAGCTCAGAAAGCAAGTGTCCTCACCAGAGGGGGCGGAGCTCAGACAGGAAGTGTCCTCACCAGAGGGGGGCGGAGCTCAGACAGCAAGTGTCCTCACCAGAGGGGGGCGGAGCTCAGAAAGGAAGTGTCCTCACCAGAGGGGGCGGAGCTTAGACAGCAAGTGTCCTCACCAGCCCTCACCCTCTGCCTGGTCACACCTATAGTGTTACCAGCAGCTTCACATCAGCACAAGCAGCCATGGATTCTCCCCACAAACCGGCTGCAGGTCCGTCCTGTGGAGACTGAGAACAGGAAGAGGAAGTTCAGGTTCCTAAAGGCAGAGGGAGGGGCCAGAGCAAGGAGGGAATCCGGCCTATTGGCCACAGAGCTGATAGGGAACACCCAGGAGCTGTGTCTGAGAGGGGTGTGGGAGGAGCTACAGCCTCACAGGAACTGGTAACCCTTTCCTGGCAGCTGCTGACGATCAGGTTTTAGGAGGAAATAGAGGAGAGTGCATGTGCAGTCAGTATGCACCCTCCATATCCAGTCAGTGTATACCCCCCATATCCAGTCAGTGTATACCCCCTCCATATCCAGTCAGTGTATACCCCCCATATCCAGTCAGTGTATACCCCCTCCATATCCAGTTAGTGTATACCCCCCTCCATATCCAGTCAGTGTATACCCCCCCTCCATATCCAGTCAGTGTATACCCCCCTCCATATCCAGTCAGTGTATACCCCCCCTCCATATCCAGTCAGTGTATACCCCCCTCCATATCCAGTCAGTGTATACCCCCCCTCCATATCCAGTCAGTGTATACCCCCCCCCATATCCAGTCAGTGTATACCCCCCTCCATATCCAGTCAGTGTATACCCCCCCCCCCATATCCAGTCAGTGTATACCCCCCTCCATATCCAGTCAGTGTATACCCCCTCCATATCCAGTCAGTGTATACCCCCCCCCTCCATATCCAGTCAGTGTATACCCCCCCTCCATATCCAGTCAGTGTATACCCCCCCCCTCCATATCCAGTCAGTGTATACCCCCCCCCCATATCCAGTCAGTGTATACCCCCCTCCATATCCAGTCAGTGTATACCCCCCCCTCCATATCCAGTCAGTGTATACCCCCCTCCATATCCAGTCAGGTGCCTTCCATTACCGCGTTGAGCTCCAGCTTGTGCTGCATCTACATTATCTGTCCTCAGAGATATCACTGTGTTATCTGTGGTGTTACATAGGACTGCAGGTGACATCTACTACATTATCTGTACTCAGAGATATCTCTGAGTACAGATCATGTAGTAGATGTCACCTGCAGTCCTATGTAACACCACAGATAACACAGTGATATCTCTGAGTACAGATCATGTAGTAGATGTCACCTGCAGTCCTATGTAACACCACAGATAACACAGTGATATCTCTGAGTACAGATAATGTAGTAGTCACCTGCAGTCCTATGTAACACCACAGATAACAGTGATATCTCTGAGTACAGATAATGTAGTAGATGTCACCTGCAGTCCTATGTAACACCACAGATAACAGTGATATCCCTCTGAGTACAGATAATGTAGTAGTCACCTGCAGTCCTATGTAACACCACAGATAACACAGTGATATCTCTGAGTACAGATCATGTAGTAGATGTCACCTGCAGTCCTATGTAACACCACAGATAACACAGTGATATCTCTGAGTACAGATCATGTAGTAGATGTCACCTGCAGTCCTATGTAACACCACAGATAACACAGTGATATCTCTGAGTACAGATCATGTAGTAGATGTCACCTGCAGTCCTATGTAACACCACAGATAACACAGTGATATCTCTGAGTACAGATAATGTAGTAGTCACCTGCAGTCCTATGTAACACCACAGATAACAGTGATATCTCTGAGTACAGATAATGTAGTAGATGTCACCTGCAGTCCTATGTAACACCACAGATAACAGTGATATCCCTCTGAGTACAGATAATGTAGTAGTCACCTGCAGTCCTATGTAACACCACAGATAACACAGTGATATCTCTGAGTACAGATCATGTAGTAAATGTCACCTGCAGTCCTATGTAACACCACAGATAACACAGTGATATCTCTGAGTACAGATCATGTAGTAGATGTCACCTGCAGTCCTATGTAACACTACAGATAACACAGTGATATCTCTGAGTACAGATCATGTAGTAGATGTCACCTGCAGTCCTATGTAACACCACAGATAACACAGTGATATCTCTGAGTACAGATAATGTAGTAGTCACCTGCAGTCCTATGTAACACCACAGATAACAGTGATATCTCTGAGTACAGATAATGTAGTAGATGTCACCTGCAGTCCTATGTAACACCACAGATAACAGTGATATCCCTCTGAGTACAGATAATGTAGTAGTCACCTGCAGTCCTATGTAACAGCACAGATAACACAGTGATATCTCTGAGTACAGATCATGTAGTAGATGTCACCTGCAGTCCTATGTAACACCACAGATAACACAGTGATATCTCTGAGTACAGATCATGTAGTAGATGTCCCCTGCAGTCCTATGTAACACCACAGATAACACAGTGATATCTCTGAGTACAGATAATGTAGTAGGTGTCACCTGCAGTCCTATGTAACACCACAGATAACACAGTGATATCTCTGAGTACAGATCATGTAGTAGGTGTCCCCTGCAGTCCTATGTAACACCACAGATAACACAGTGATATCTCTGAGTACAGATAATGTAGTAGGTGTCACCTGCAGTCCTATGTAACACCACAGATAACACAGTGATATCTCTGAGTACAGATAATGTAGTAGTCACCTGCAGTCCTATGTAACACCACAGATAACACAGTGATATCTCTGAGTACAGATCATGTAGTAGATGTCACCTGCAGTCCTATGTAACACCACAGATAACACAGTGATATCTCTGAGTACAGATAATGTAGTAGTCACCTGCAGTCCTATGTAACACCACAGATAACAGTGATATCTCTGAGTACAGATAATGTAGTAGATGTCACCTGCAGTCCTATGTAACACCACAGATAACAGTGATATCCCTCTGAGTACAGATAATGTAGTAGTCACCTGCAGTCCTATGTAACACCACAGATAACACAGTGATATCTCTGAGTACAGATCATGTAGTAAATGTCACCTGCAGTCCTATGTAACACCACAGATAACACAGTGATATCTCTGAGTACAGATCATGTAGTAGATGTCACCTGCAGTCCTATGTAACACTACAGATAACACAGTGATATCTCTGAGTACAGATCATGTAGTAGATGTCACCTGCAGTCCTATGTAACACCACAGATAACACAGTGATATCTCTGAGTACAGATAATGTAGTAGTCACCTGCAGTCCTATGTAACACCACAGATAACAGTGATATCTCTGAGTACAGATAATGTAGTAGATGTCACCTGCAGTCCTATGTAACACCACAGATAACAGTGATATCCCTCTGAGTACAGATAATGTAGTAGTCACCTGCAGTCCTATGTAACAGCACAGATAACACAGTGATATCTCTGAGTACAGATCATGTAGTAGATGTCACCTGCAGTCCTATGTAACACCACAGATAACACAGTGATATCTCTGAGTACAGATCATGTAGTAGATGTCCCCTGCAGTCCTATGTAACACCACAGATAACACAGTGATATCTCTGAGTACAGATAATGTAGTAGGTGTCACCTGCAGTCCTATGTAACACCACAGATAACACAGTGATATCTCTGAGTACAGATCATGTAGTAGATGTCCCCTGCAGTCCTATGTAACACCACAGATAACGGCCTCACCTGCAGTCCTATGTAACACCACAGATAACACAGTGATATCTCTGAGTACAGATAATGTAGTAGTCACCTGCAGTCCTATGTAACACCACAGATAACACAGTGATATCTCTGAGTACAGATCATGTAGTAGATGTCACCTGCAGTCCTATGTAACACCACAGATAACACAGTGATATCTCTGAGTACAGATCATGTAGTAGATGTCCCCTGCAGTCCTATGTAACACCACAGATAACACAGTGATATCTCTGAGTACAGATAATGTAGTAGTCACCTGCAGTCCTATGTAACACCACAGATAACACAGTGATATCTCTGAGTACAGATAATGTAGTAATCTGTGGTGTTACATAGGACTGCAGATGACTACTACATTATCTGTACTCAGAGATACCACTGTGTCATCTGTGGTGTTACATAGGACTGCAGGTGACTACTACATTATCTGTACTCAGAGGGATATCACTGTTATCTGTGGTGTTACATAGGACTGCAGGTGATATCAGGTGACTTCTCCAGGTTGCAGAAGTTCAAACTTCATCATGCCCTGCTGGCAGTTTATAATGGGAGTTGTAGTTTTGCAGCATGTGGCTCTTCAGGTTGCAGCACTACAACCCCCATCGTTTCCAACTGGCAGTTCATGATGAGAGTTGTAGTTTTTCAGCTGTAGAGTCAAAGATTGGAATCCAATGATTAGACAATGACACAGTACAGTCCATTATCTATAGGGGGCAGTAGTGCAGTACATGAGGTGGAGGCAGTGACAGGGCATTATCTATAGGGGGCAGTAGTGCAGTACATGAGGTGGAGGCAGTGACAGGGCATTAGAACATGGTGGCACATTAGAGTAATTGGATATAACTTTAGATAGGACTTTGCCTGATCGGGGGGAGATGGGGGGCCCCAAGCTAACATTTTGCACCAGGGCCCATAAGCCTTTAGCTACGCCCCTGCCCCGCTGTATAAAATAGCCTAGGCCGGAGTATACCCCGCTGTATAAAATAGCCTAGGCCGGAGTATACCCCGCTGTATAAAATAGCCTAGGCCAGAGTATACCCCGCTGTATAAAATAGCCTAGGCCAGAGTATACCCCGCTGTATAAAATAGCCTAGGCCGGAATATACCCTGCTGTATAAAATAGCCTAGGCCAGAGTATACCCCGCTGTATAAAATAGCCTAGGCCAGAGTATACCCCGCTGTATAAAATAGCCTAGGCCTGAGTATACCCCGCTGTATAAAATAGCCTAGGCCAGAGTATACCCCGCTGTATAAAATAGCCTAGGTCAGAGTATACCCCGCTGTATAAAATAGCCTAGGCCAGAGTATACCCTGCTGTATAAAATAGCCTAGGCCAGAGTATACCCCGCTGTATAAAATAGCCTAGGCCGGAGTATACCCCTGGGTATAAAATAGCCTAGGCCAGAGTATACCCCGCTGTATAAAATAGCCTAGGCCAGAATATACCCGGGTATAAAATAGCCTAGGCCAGAGTATACCCCGCTGTATAAAATAGCCTAGGCCAGAATATACCCGGGTATAAAATAGCCTAGGCCTGAGTATACCCCGCTGTATAAAATAGCCTATGCCAGAGTATACCCCGCTGTATAAAATGGCCTAGGCCGGAGTATACCCCGCTGTATAAAATAGTCTAGGCCAGAATATACCCCGGGTATAAAATAGCCTAGGCCAGAGTATACCCCGCTGTATAAAATAGCCTAGGCCTGAGTATACCCCGCTGTATAAAATAGCCTAGGCCAGAATATACCCCGCTGTATAAAATAGCCTAGGCCAGAGTATACCCCGCTGTATAAAATAGCCTAGGCCAGAGTATACCCCGCTGTATAAAATAGCCTAGGCCAGAGTATACCCCGCTGTATAAAATGGCCTAGGCCAGAGTATACCCCGCTGTATAAAATAGCCTAGGCCAGAGTATACCCCGCTGTATAAAATAGCCTAGGCCATAGTATATCCCGCTGTATAAAATAGCCTAGGCCTGAGTATACCCCGCTGTATAAAATGGCCTAGGCCAGAGTATACCCCGCTGTATAAAATAGCCTAGGCCAGAGTATACCCCGCTGTATAAAATGGCCTAGGCCAGAGTATACCCCGCTGTATAAAATAGCCTAGGCCAGAGTATATCCCGCTGTATAAAATAGCCTAGGCCAGAGTATACCCCGCTGTATAAAATAGCCTAGGCCAGAGTATACCCCGCTGTATAAAATAGCCTAGGCCAGAGTATACCCCGCTGTATAAAATAGCCTAGGCCGGAGTATACCCCGCTGTATAAAATAGCCTAGGCCAGAGTATACCCCGCTGTATAAAATAGCCTAGGCCAGAATATACCCGGGTATAAAATAGCCTAGGCCTGAGTATACCCCGCTGTATAAAATAGCCTAGGCCGGAGTATACCCCGCTGTATAAAATAGCCTAGGCCAGAGTATACCCCGCTGTATAAAATAGCCTATGCCAGAGTATACCCCACTGTATAAAATAGCCTAGGCCAGAGTATACCCGGGTATAAAATAGCCTAGGCCTGAGTATATCCCTCTGTATAAAATAGCCTAGGCCGGAGTATACCCCTCTGTATAAAATAGCCTAGGCCAGAGTATACCCCGCTGTATAAAATAGCCTAGGCCAGAATATACCCCGGGTATAAAATAGCCTAGGCCAGAGTATACCCCGCTGTATAAAATAGCCTAGGCCAGAATATACCCGGGTATAAAATAGCCTAGGCCAGAGTATACCCCGCTGTATAAAATAGCCTAGGCCAGAGTATACCCCGCTGTATAAAATAGCCTAGGCCGGAGTATACCCCGCTGTATAAAATAGCCTAGGCCTGAGTATACCCCGCTGTATAAAATAGCCTAGGCCAGAGTATACCTCGCTGTATAAAATAGCCTAGGCCAGAGTATACCCCGCTGTATAAAATAGCCTAGGCCAGAATATACCCCGGGTATAAAATAGCCTAGGCCAGAGTATACCCCGCTCTATAAAATAGCCTAGACCAGAGTATACCCCGCTGTATAAAATGGCCTAGGCCGGAGTATACCCCGCTGTATAAAATAGCCTAGGCCGGAGTATACCCCGCTGTATAAAATAGCGTAGGCCAGAATATACCCCGGGGTATAAAATAGCCTAGGCCAGAATATACCCCGGGGTATAAAATAGCCTAGGCCGGAGTATACCCCGCTGTATAAAATAGCCTAGGCCAGAATATACCCCGCTGTATAAAATAGCGTAGGCCAGAATATACCCCGGGGTATAAAATAGCCTAGGCCAGAGTATACCCCGCTGTATAAAATAGCCTAGGCCAGAGTATACCCCGCTGTATAAAATAGCCTAGGCCAGAGTATACCCCGCTGTATAAAATAGCCTAGGCCAGAGTATACCCCGCTGTATAAAATAGCCTAGGCCAGAATATACCCGGGTATAAAATAGCCTAGGCCAGAGTATACCCCGCTGTATAAAATAGCCTAGGCCAGAGTATACCCGGGTATAAAATAGCCTAGGCCTGAGTATACCCCGCTGTATAAAATAGCCTAGGCCAGAGTATACCCCGCTGTATAAAATAGCCTATGCCAGAGTATATCCCGCTGTATAAAATAGCCTATGCCAGAGTATATCCCGCTGTATAAAATAGCCTAGGCCAGAGTATACCCCGCTGTATAAAATAGCCTAGGCCAGAATATACCCCGGGTATAAAATAGCCTAGGCCAGAGTATACCCCGCTGTATAAAATAGCCTAGGCCAGAGTATACCCCGCTGTATAAAATAGCCTCGGCCAGAATATACCCGGGTATAAAATAGCCTAGGCCAGAGTATACCCCGCTGTATAAAATAGCCTAGGCCAGAGTATACCCCGCTGTATAAAATAGCCTAGGCCAGGGTATACCCCGCTGTATAAAATAGCCTAGGCCAGAGTATACCCCGCTGTATAACATAGCCTAGGCCGGAGTATACCCCGTTGTATAAAATAGCCTAGGCCAGAGTATACCCCGCTGTATAAAATGGCCTAGGCCAGAGTATACCCCGCTGTATAAAATAGCCTAGGCCGGAGTATACCCCGCTGTATAAAATAGCCTAGGCCGGAGTATACCCCGCTGTATAAAATAGCCTAGGCCGGAGTATACCCCGCTGTATAAAATAGCCTAGGCCAGAGTATACCCCGCTGTATAAAATAGCCTAGGCCAGGGTATACCCCGCTGTATAAAATAGCCTAGGCCAGGGTATACCCCGCTGTATAAAATAGCCTAGGCCAGGGTATACCCCGCTGTATAAAATAGCCTAGGCCGGAGTATACCCCGCTGTATAAAATAGCCTAGGCCAGGGTATACCCCGCTGTATAAAATAGCCTAGGCCGGAGTATACCCCGCTGTATAAAATGGCCTAGGCCAGAGTATACCCCGCTGTATAAAATAGCCTAGGCCAGAGTATACCCCGCTGTATAAAATAGCTCAAGGCCAGAGTATACCCCGCTGTATAAAATAGCCTAGGCCAGAGTATACCCCGCTGTATAAAATAGCCTAGGCCAGAATATACCCGGGTATAAAATAGCCTAGGCCTGAGTATACCCCGCTGTATAAAATAGCCTAGGCCGGAGTATACCCCGCTGTATAAAATAGCCTAGGCCAGAGTATACCCGGGTATAAAATAGCCTAGGCCTGAGTATATCCCTCTGTATAAAATAGCCTAGGCCGGAGTATACCCCTCTGTATAAAATAGCCTAGGCCAGAGTATACCCCGCTGTATAAAATAGCCTAGGCCAGAATATACCCCGGGTATAAAATAGCCTAGGCCAGAGTATACCCCGCTGTATAAAATAGCCTAGGCCAGAGTATACCCCGCTGTATAAAATAGCCTAGGCCAGAATATACCCGGGTATAAAATAGCCTAGGCCGGAGTATACCCCGCTGTATAAAATAGCCTAGGCCAGAGTATACCCCGCTGTATAAAATAGCCTAGGCCGGAGTATACCCCGCTGTATAAAATAGCCTAGGCCGGAGTATACCTCGCTGTATAAAATAGCCTAGGCCAGAGTATACCCCGCTGTATAAAATAGCCTAGGCCAGAGTATACCCCGCTGTATAAAATAGCCTAGGCCAGAATATACCCGGGTATAAAATAGCCTAGGCCAGAGTATACCCCGCTCTATAAAATAGCCTAGACCAGAGTATACCCCGCTGTATAAAATGGCCTAGGCTGGAGTATACCCCGCTGTATAAAATAGCCTAGGCCAGAATATACCCCGGGGTATAAAATAGCCTAGGCCAGAATATACCCCGGGGTATAAAATAGCCTAGGCCGGAGTATACCCCGCTGTATAAAATAGCCTAGGCCAGAATATACCCCGCTGTATAAAATAGCCTAGGCCGGAGTATACCCCGCTGTATAAAATAGCCTAGGCCAGAGTATACCCCGCTGTATAAAATAGCCTAGGCCAGAATATACCCCGCTGTATAAAATAGCCTAGGCCAGAATATACCCGGGTATAAAATAGCCTAGGCCGGAGTATACCCCGCTGTATAAAATAGCCTAGGCCTGAGTATACCCCACTGTATAAAATAGCCTAGGCCACAGTATACCCCGCTCTATAAAATAGCCTAGACCAGAGTATACCCCGCTGTATAAAATGGCCTAGGCCGGAGTATACCCCGCTGTATAAAATAGCCTAGGCCGGAGTATACCCCGCTGTATAAAATAGCCTAGGCCAGAATATACCCCGCTGTATAAAATAGCCTAGGCCAGAGTATACCCCGCTGTATAAAATAGCCTAGGCCGGAGTATACCCCGCTGTATAAAATAGCCTAGGCCGGAGTATACCCCGCTGTATAAAATAGCCTAGGCCAGAATATACCCTGGGGTATAAAATAGCCTAGGCCAGAGTATATCCCTCTGTATAAAATAGCCTAGGCCGGAGTATACCCCGCTGTATAAAATAGCCTAGGCCGGAGTATACCCCGCTGTATAAAATAGCCTAGGCCAGAGTATACCCCGCTGTATAAAATAGCCTAGGCCGGAGTATACCCCGCTGTATAAAATAGCCTAGGCCGGAGTTTTCCCCGGGGTATAAAATAGCCTAGGCCAGAATATACCCCGCTGTATAAAATAGCCTAGGCCGGAGTATACCCCGCTGTATAAAATAGCCTAGGCCAGAGTATACCCCGCTGTATAAAATAGCCTAGGCCAGAATATACCCCGCTGTATAAAATAGCCTAGGCCAGAGTATACCCCGCTGTATAAAATAGCCTAGGCCAGAGTATACCCCGCTGTATAAAATAGCCTAGGCCAGAGTATACCCGGGTATAAAATAGCCTAGGCTGGAGTATACCCCGCTGTATAAAATAGCCTAGGCCAGAATATACCCTGGGGTATAAAATAGCCTAGGCCAGAGTATACCCCGGGTATAGTCCAGGCTGGTGCATACTCTGGCCTGTTACACCGCATTATGGGACAATGCCTCCTTCCACAACATACAACGCTTATAGGGAGAGTTTAGTCCCTTGGCATTCATGGAAAGGAACTTAAAGTGACTCTGTACCCACAATCTGACCCCCCCCTTTGTACCCTCGGATAGCTGCTTTTAATCCAAGCATAGCTGTACATGGCCGGGATAGCTGTGTTGCTGTAGTGTCGACTCTGCACCTTCCACCGTGGCTCTGCACACAACATCAGTTCACGGAAAGGTGCAGAGTCGACAACTTTAAATGGCAGAGCCTGCTGTAACCCACTATCACCCCATTTCTCCCAGGTGGAAAGGTTGTGGCGCTTCATATGGGCAGCAATGGCGCTGGTGCCAGGATGGCAACTCTTGCCTCTTTTATTGCGCCTGTCGCACAGGTGACAGATGACCACATAGGTATCCTCTGGGCACTAAAAAACTGCCATACAGGCGAGGTGTAGAGTCTAGTACCGACAGGCAGCGAGGATGGGCGGGCGCTGCCGATACTAGGACCTGCAGTGGAGGAGGGTTCCCCAGTGGTCATCTGCTTGTCCTGGCTACGCTTCCGACTTGTTAGTTGACTACTGCTGCCTGTCTGCTTCTTACTTGTGGCGGGCCTGCTGGTGGACGGATTCCCGGTTGGAATAAGCCAAATCCTGCCGTGGATCCCATGTAACATCCGATGTAGCATCATCCTGTTCCATCTATCATCCTCATCAGGCTCCTGCCCAGCCCTCTCTCGTCTACTGCCTACTGCTCTCCTGCCAGGCAGGGCCGGTTTTAG